>NW_007728274.1:132154-157699 GCF_000696425.1 Galeopterus variegatus | reverse complement strand
GCACCCCAGCCCCCGGCGCTGCCCCCCCCCCTCGCTGAGCCAGTGGGGGGGAACGGGTCTGTATGTGGGATCCGAACCCTCGGGCGGGAGCGCCGCCACGCTTCCCAAGTGGCGCACTATCCAGTGCGCCACCGGGCCGGCCCTCAATAGTGCCTTTTGTAAAAGCAATGCAGTGGAATGTGAGATGCCTTAGAGCCCCTTAAAGTTCACCTCCAACCCAAGCCTGTGGCCACAGCTCAAGGATCCAGGTAGACACCTTTTCTTCCAAACATGTAGTTTCTTGTCCTGGGTCCCTAGCGTCTGGCTGCTTCCTGGTCCCTCCTCGGCTCTCCACACTGCTGTGCTGATTAGACCGGCTGCCCAGTTGTCCAATTTCACTTTGCCTCTGGACACTGTCTTGATCCATCCTACCCTTTGGTCTTCAGCCCTCACCTCAGTCCAGATTTAATCCCATTGTGTTACTAATCTGAATCCTGAGGATATGTCCTAGGGCAATACTTGAGGAGGAAAAGGTATATACATGACGATCTTCATTACATATAAGGAAAAACTTGAAAATAACCCAAATGTTCTGTGAAGAGGAATGGCTCAATAAATTATGTTACCTCCACTCAATGTTGTGTGATACAGCCTTTATGCATTGTGATTATTAAGACTGTGAAAACAAATGCATTTTTTTAAATGTTTACAGTTCAAAAGAATCTCTATGGCATATTCTGTAGCACAAAACAGGGCACTCTGAGGCGCCTTTCTTAGGTCTGGCTACCACCTTGTGGTTGACCAGAGTGGGTCCTGTGATTAGTGTCTGCTCAGCTGTGCAGGGGCTGGCTTATCTATATTGCCCTTCCCTCTCCTTCCTCAACCTCAAGACACCAAAGGCCCAAGAGTTGGCTGAAAGGGTAATTTCAAGTTCTACCCTTTGAGATCCCAGCCCACTTGGGCAGTTTGTTCTTTCTGTGCCCCACAGCATGGACTCACCATGTGTATCTTTATTTTCAAAAGTTAACACCTAGGGCCGGCCCGGTGGCACACTGGATAGTGCGCCGCTTGGGAAGCGCGGCGGCGCTCCCACCCGAGGGTTCGGATCCCACATACAGACCGGTTCCCGCTCACTGGCTGAGCGAGGCGCGGGAGCAACACCGAGGGTTGCGATCCCGTTGCCGGTCCCCGGTCCGGTACGGGGGCAACACTGAGGGTTGCGATCCGTTGCCGGACACAGAAAAAGACAAAAGACAAAAAAAAAAAAAGTTAACACCTATGCTAGAAAAGATATTGTTCCTGGGAATGGCCCCGTGCTCTTATCTTGGAGAAAATGCAAACCAGTCCAAAGCAATTGTGGCTCAATTCCCCAGAATGGAATTTCACACAAAGCATTTTTAATTTGTAAAAAATTTCTCACCAGATCGCTAGTTACAGTCGCACCATTTGGTATCAGGCTTCTCTCCAGAGATAAATGGTTTCTAGTTGCATTTTATTAGGCAATTGTAACAGGTGGGACACCATCTGTTTTAAGATTTTATGCAATATCATATGAAAATAAAACCAGCAAACAGTATAACATGAAAAGAGACATAGAAGGAATGGATAAAATACTGCAGAGGGTATAAGAGGTAGATCTCTGCACTGTCATTGGATGTTCATTAGTGCTTTTGCTAATGAAAGCACCAGTTATGAGACATTAAAAAGTTATTTGCATTTTCCTAATTATTTCCATTTGAATTTTGCATCATTTTGTAAAGTATCTTCTAAAATCTTTGCTAATGGATGACCTAAGGTAAGTGATATCTGTAGTGTAAAGCACACTTACTAACTAGTGAGCAGCCTCTGAGATGGCCCCCAATGATCTCTGCCCCCCAGTACTCACACCCTTGTATGTATCCCCTCCCCTTCAGTGTGGCCTGGGCTCACTGACTCTTTTCTAACAAATAGATTAGGTTGCAAAAAGCCAGTAGCTTCTTTTTTTTTTTTTTGTCCTTTTTGAGACCAGCCGCACCGCGCTCAGCCAGTGAGTGCTGTGAGCGCACCGGTCATCCCTATATAGGATCCGAACCCGCCGCAGGAGCGCTACTGCACTCCCAGTGCCACACTCTCCCAAGTGCACCACGGGCTCGGCCCAAAAGCCAGTAGCTTCTATTTGCACACTCTTTCCCTCTCTTGGATTGTTACTCCTGAGAGAAGCCAGCTCTATGTACAGAGGTCCTTGTGGTCAGTGACTGAGGCCTGCCACCAACTGCGTTGAGTGAACTTGGAAGTGAATCCCTGCCCAGTCGAGCCTTCAAAGGAGACTGCAGCCCTGGCCAACAGCTTCACTATAATCTCATGACCCTGAGTCAGAGACAGCCAGCTAAGTAAGCTGTGCCTAGTTTCTTTACCCACAGAAACTGAAGTAATACATGTATGTTATTTTAGCCTGCTAAGCTTTGGGATAATTGGTTGCATACAATATATAATTAATACAATAACCAAGCCACAGAGGCTACCACCTCCTCTTAGTTAATCAAATCAAAATGTGGGTTTTTACTTCTCTTTATAATTCACATCCAACATTTATTATCAAGAATTTCTAATTTCTAAATAATTGGTGAATCGTCCTTTCTCCACTCCATTCACACTAATGATATCTTAGTTTAGGCCACCCCCAACTCTAGCATCAATTTCTACTATGGCTTCCTAACCATTATTCTGGGGCTGTTTTGTCTTCCAATTTTGTAGCCAGAGCAAGTGCATTAAAGTTCTCTAAAGGCTGCTCCATCCATCTCTTTGCCCAAGTGAAAATCCTGAAAGTCACTCCTGAGTCCTCCCTCAAGAACCCTCCTGATAAAATTCAAATGCCTTCCCTCTAAAAGGCCAGCACATCTGACTACTGCTCATCTGCCGTCACTCCGTGCACTATCCCACCATCCAGGCTGATCCTACTGCTTGTAGTTCCTTGGGCTTTTGCACAGGTTGACACCACAGCTGGAATATCCCCCCAACACTGCACTGCACCACACTAAAATCAACTCAGCCTTCGGGTCTCAGCTCAGACCTCCCTTTTTCAGGAAACCATCCTTGTCACCCACCAGCCCCCTCTTTCAGCCCTTTGTGGGGTCATCCCTCCCCACAGCCCCTGGGACTCCCCATACTACCCACCAGCAGACCCATCCACTCTTCTATGACAGTTCATGAACCACTTCTTTGCATAAGGCATTGAGCAGAAAGCCTTTGATAAAATGTAAAAACCCTATATTAATCACAGTCTGTTTCTGTTGCTTATAACAAAATACCCTGGAACTGGGTAATTTATAATAAAACAAAATTATTGCTTTCAGTTTCAGAGGCTGGGAAGTCCAAAGTCCAGGGAACACATCTGGTGAGGTGACTCTACAACAATGCAGGGTGTCACATGGCAAGAATGGAGGAGCAGAGACAGAGAAATAGCTCCTCATGTGCTGTCCTCTTAAAACACTCAGGACCACACCCAAGATCGGCATTAAACCATCAACTTAATCACCTCCTCTAGGCTCCCCCTCACCAAGTACCATAATAGGATTTCCCACCCTCAGCAGTGTCACAATGGGGGTTGAGCTTTGGGGGGGACATTTAAACCAAAGGCACAGCCTTTCAGATTTTCAGCTAGAAATGTCATTGTCCTTTGTACTTTCCTGGAAATATGGCAGTAATTTCTTTTTACAAATTATTCCATTTAATACATGGCAAATACTGTGGTGTCATTTAATTTTCTAGTTTATAAAATTTGAGGTTAACCTGCAAGCACACAATCAGATAGTTTCAAAATCAAGAACAGCACGCACAGTTCTCGAATCTCTGCCCCTGCCCTGAGCTCTCAGGAACAAGTGCTCTCTCTGCTCATCCTCACTTACCCACTGATGTCTCCGTTCTGCTGCTAGAACAGCAGCACCCACCAGCACTGCAAAGCACCACATGCCCCTTGCTGCCCTCCACCCAGGAAGCCTTTGAACATTTTCACCATATCTGAAAAATTCATATCCAATAGGACTCTTAAAAGTAAATTTACTTTTCCTGTTCTATCAATAAAAACAGTGATAAAAATATTGTGAGATTTTTACATCACCATGTGGTCGATGTTAAAGTGACAACTGTGAGCTCATTTCCTAGCCTTGTTCTGTCCGATTTTTCACTGTTTATAATGGAAAAGAGAATTTTAAAAATAAAATTTTACTATTTGCTGCTTTTAAAATAATCATAAAATTTACATAAACTTGTTGGGTTTTTTTTTTTTTTTTTTAATTTTTTTTTTAGTTTTTGAATTGGTGGAAGCCTGCCATGGGACAAGTTTTTTAAATTGCTTCTCTCACTCTCTCAAGGAAAGTGGCCTACCCCTGTATAAGTCAGTTTTAAAACTGTAATCAAAACTATTTTGGCACTTGGGAAAAATAGAACCTGTATAGCAGTATATATCCTTCCAGAGGATATTTATGGCAGCAACTATACATCGTAGCAATTAATATTTGTGTGGTGCTTTCCTGGTCTGGCATGTACATAGCTATCTCACAGGGGTCCAGACAGCGTGATCATCCCTGTCTTCCACATAAGCGTAGACTGAGGGAGTGTCCATGAATCCATGGGTAGACCTACCACCTAAAGGGCCCAAGCCAAGAGCACCAGCAGAGCCCACATACTGAGGGCCTGAGTGTTGGTGGTATGTGGCGCCTTCCAAAGCATGGGGTCCAGTGCCCAGCTCTAGAGAAGATTTGTTATTAAAAGCTAGAGCCACAACTCCATTTGGGTCTTTAAACCCAGATCTGCAACACTTGCTTCCTGAATCAGAGTCACATCTAGGCAGAGGGCAAGACTCTCACATCAGGCCTTGCATTAAAATACCCCAAATCAATAGATAATAAGGGCATGTTTGATTTGGGGTGTTTTAATTTATGCTCTAACTTGGCATTCATAAATTGTACAATATACATGCTTTCGTGTTAATAACCCGTGCACTAACAGAGAGACATTACTAGGTTGTTGCCAACTTGCCAGTCATTCCTACAGGATCCTGAACTTCCCCTCCATGAGGTTTATGTAGATGGGCCCTGGCCTCTTTTCTAAGGGTGAGCCCTAATCAACCAAAGCCAGTCAGTATAATCCCCTCTGTCCTGTCACAATGACTAGATCGGAAGTGGATGCACAATCTAAGTCACTTCAATCCGCGGGAAGGCAATGCTGTGTATGGTTGAGAAGACAAAAGGAAGTGACAGCTCTTGGGGTAGAGCAGCCATCTTGCTGCCATGAATAAAGTCACAAACCTCTGGATCCAATCATGTCCGAAAACACCCTGCTGATGATCTCTACTATTTGTAATAAATTACCTTTATTATTGAAGCCAATTCGGTCAGATTTTTATTTCTTGCAACTGAAGGAATCCTAACCAAGTAAATAGAGTGGCCATCAAGTTTCTATTTGTAAGATTGTGCCCTTCAACAGTCAAAAACTTAAAAACAGCTCTCAGGGACAGCTTCAATTACTTCCACTGTCATATGGAAAAAGAGTCCAGAAAACATGGATGAAAAACAAATTGCATGAGGAAAAGCAGGGGCCCACCCAGAGGGAAGGGGTCTCTGGCTTCTTCACCCTGCTGCTGTTTACAGGGATGATTTTGATGTCGTGATGACCTCCCGTTCTTCCTTTTCTGTGAGCTCATCCTTCCCTGCCACTCTTTCCCTGGCCCCCACGGAGTTGGAGGGCATTTTCTCCATAGAAAAAAACAAAGATGGTCTGTTTTAAAAATGAAGAGGAAGAAAAAGGAAAAAGGAAAAAAATGGAGTGGAGCATATGGATAACTTGTACCTTATGTTCATAGTTCCTGGTGTTCACTCAGTATACATATATATATGAGGGTACTTCAAAAACGTCATGGAAAGATTCATATTATTTTTCTATTTTATTTTTTCATAAACCATTTTTTTTTTTTTTTGCAGCTGGCCGATGTATTAGTCCATTTCTGTTGCTTACAAGAAAATCCCTGGATCTGGGTAATTTGTAAGAAAACAAAATTTATCACTTACAGTTTTGGAGGCAGGGAAGTCCAAAGTGCAGGGAACACATCTGGTGAGGGTCTTGTTCAGTGGGAGCTATACAGCAACGCAGGGGTCTCACATGGCAGAAGATGGCAGAGCAGAGAGAGCGCTAACCTTCACAGCTGGTTCCTTTTAAAGCCATCAGAACCATGCCTGTGACCACCATTAACCTATCAACTTACTACTCAGTGAATGGACCAATCCGTTCACTAGGCATTATCTTCACAACCCAATCACCTCTTCAAGGTCCCACCTTTCAGTTACTATAGTAGGATTTCCCACCCTCCCAGCAGTCACAGTGGGGATCAAGCTCCTAATACATAAAACCTGGGGACACAATTCAATCCATATCAGCTGGTAACAGGGTCCATGAACTTTTTGATGTACCCTTATACAAAAAAATTTGAGGGCCGGCCCGGTGGCGCACTGCTACAGTGTGCCGCTTGGGAGTGCAGAGGCGCTCCCGCTGAGGGTTCGGATCCCACATATAGACCAGTTCCCGCTCACTGGCTGAGCGAGGGGTGGGCGCAGCACCGAGGGTTGCGATCCCGTTGCCGGTCCCGGTCCGGTACGGGCGCGACACTGAGGGTTGCGGTCCATTGCCGGACACGAAAAAAGACAAAAGACAAAAAAAAAAAAATTTGAAACACTGTGTGATTCCACTTATGTGAAGTACCCGGAATAGTCAAATTCATAGAGACAGAAGATAGAGTAGTGGTTACTAGGGGCTGGGGGGAGTGGGTGAGGGAGAATTAGTGTCAATGGTTACAGCATTCGGGTTGGGAACAATAAAAAAGTTCTGGAGATGGATGGTGGTGTTGGTTGCACAATAATGTAAATGTACTTAGTGCCACTGAATTGTACATTTAAAAATGGCTAAAATGGTAAATTTTATATATATTTTACCACAATAAAATATGCAAGATGCATATAAATGTATACACATGTATACATATTGATGTATAAGTGTATACACATATATATATCAATATGTAGTATTTATACCTAATTACACAACTATAATTTGTAGTGTGGCCTTGCTGCATCACTTCCTCATTAAGCCACCTTGTCAACCCAGCCCTTGATCATTACAGGGAACAGACTAGAGAATCTCAGCTCCATGAGATAGACTCCATCTGCGGTCAGACAATAATAACACAGTACTCCGGACTGGCAGAAATTCCCCTAAATGCTCTATGTACATTAACATAGAGCTCCATGAGGTTAATAATATTTTGCTCATTTTGTTCAGATCAAGAAACCGAAGTACTGGAAGACTAAATAATTTGTCCAAGTTCACAGAGCTAGTAAATGGAGTAACCGGGATTCAAATCCAGGTCCTCTTCCCAAATGAGTATTAATAAACTGGTGACCCTCTAAGCCCTAGACCTCTGGGACAAAGAGATGAGTCTAGAAATGGAGCCTCCCCCTCTGTGCCTCAGTTTCCCCATCTGAAAATGGAAATAATAATGATACCTATCTCATTGGGTGGCCATGAGGATTACATGAGTTAATGTTTGTGATGAAGGGCTCTGTGTGTCAGGCACTTGGTAAGCACTAGCTAAGCATTAGCCATTATTATTCTTAAGAAAAAACAAGAGATTAAAAATGGTGGTCAGAGTGCCAATGAGAAACCTTTCATTTTCATTACATGACAACTACCTTCTTAAGAATTTTGTGATTTTTCTTCTCTTTGCAAATGAGTCAAGTTAGCAGCATGTATATTCTGTATATTGTGTCTTCTCATTTTTAATCCTAGAACCCTCACCTTCCTGATCACATTATTTTAATCATAAAGAAATGTTGATATTAGGCTTGAGGACATAAAACAGTAATTTGATTTAGTTTGAGCACTTTATGGTTTTAGGCAATGTGGAATATACTATTAAGCATATGTACTTCACAGGGCCTGGTTTTCCAAAGCCTTGCAGTTTCAAATATTGACCTTGGAGGACTGGAAATTTCCCTCGGGGTATAAGTCTCTGTTGCAAGATAAGGATTGTGGCACAGCACATTGCTGGCTCAAAGACAGACTAGTTACTGATGGTTATGTAAAGATACCGAGAAATTGCTGTTAAGAAGGAATGTTTGCTAAGATCAAACTTGTTGATAGGACCACTTAATTGCCTTACTGGGATGTCACCTGGCTTGTTTCACTGAAAGTTACCAGCCTGTACTGTTAAACTATAACCCCACCTTTGTTCTCTTCCTGTAACTTCCTGATCTGGAAAATAAATGCAGGAAGAGAACCCCAATTCGGGGTTAATTTCCCAAGGAAGGAATGCCTCTCTCTTGAGGGTTCCAGGAGATTAACCACTTCAGGGCCTCAGTAGAGATGGGCTTTGAGTAATCCTTTGCGTCTCCGTCACCCAGGGGAAGTGAGGTGACAAATCCGTGGGGGGGCGAAGCAACATAAAGCAATAAGGCAAGTCATTCCATATCTCTGACACTTTGCTCATTAAAATAGAAGTAACAATTCCTGCTTCACAAAATAATCAGAAGGGTAAATTGAGACAGCATTGCACAGGGCTTAAAAATTCAAGAGTTGAACAGAAATGAGGTTGCTGGGGATGTAAGGGGAGAGAGAGAGAGCCACGAAAATCAGTTACAGTGTATAATGATAAATTTTTTTTTTTTTTTTTTTGTCTTTTTCCGTGTCCAGCAACGGATCGCAACCCTCAGTGTTGCCCCTGTACCGGACCGGGACCGGCAACGGGATTGCAACCCTCGGCGTTGCTCCCGCGCCTCGCTCAGCCAGTGAGCGGGAGCCGGTCTGTATGTGGGATCTGACCCCTCGGGCGGGAGCGCTGCTGCGCTTCCCAAGCGGCGCACTATCCAGTGCGCCACCAGGACGGCCCTAAATTTTTTTTTAAAATTTAAAAATTGTAGAGGCATTGACACCTGTGTTTCTAGCCCAGTAGCTCGCTGAAACGACTTTGCTTAAACTGCAAAATGGAGGTGTGCGTATCTCAGAGGTTTGTTGTGGGGCTTAAAGCACTTAGCACTGTTCCAGACACTGGATCATCTCAAAATATAAGAACTATTATGAGGAGGTTGATGATGGTGATGCTGTAGTGTCGTGAAAGTGCTAAGAAAATGCAGGTTATTATTTCTGTTACTTCCTGTACAACTCTTTTAAGACATGAGACTCAATGTGGAGCCAACACGAAAGGCAGTGTGGGCCCTCTCCATAAAACATTCATCAGGTAACTTTCCCACCTGGGAAGCCTACTGGTCTCCACTGCACAGCAGCTCAGGCTGGAAGAGCTCCTAGGTGTGGTCACCGTGTCATGCCCGCAAGTAGAAATGTGGAAGCAGATTCATCAGAATGTGCTGCTGCTTTTTTAGTTTCACTACCAGAAAAGCCTGCTTGGATGAAAAGATTTCATTTGCTATGCTTTCTGCCTTTTAGTCTGGTTAGCACTGTAAGCAGGTGTTTTTTCATTCAAAATACATTGTGGGCCTTGTTGAGAGCCATCATGCAGCAAACAGCACAGCTGGAGCACCCGACAGGTCCAGACACTAGAAATGTTTAAAATGAGACACTTCATGTGCTGGCTGGTATGTATGCCTTTCTCACCTTGCACCAAGTGACTGTCTAGTTTCCTGTAACTAACCGGAGGATAGTGACAAATATGTGAAACTTGTCAGCTCTAGGTCAGTCATCAGCAAACTACATGCTGTGGGCCAAGTCCCAGCCCACCACATTTTTATATGGCCTGCAAGTTAAGAATGGTCTTTAAACTTATAAAAGGTTAAGAAAAGAAGAAAAATATTTCATGATACCTGAAAGTTAAATGAAATTCAAATTTCAGTGTATAAATAAAGTTTTATGGAAACACAGCTCATTCGTTTGTTTACATATTGACTGTATCTGCTCTTGTACCACAAGGGCAGAACTTAGTTAACAAGTTCTATTATGAGTCTAACAAACAATAGGAAGTGAATAAAAAGAGCAAGGAATCCTTCCATCTTTAATATGACAAATTCTGAATTTTTTAGCAGTGCTATAAGTCAAAATTTAATTTCAGAATAAAATCTGTAAATATTTAGGGATTGACTCAAATAGAGAGGAAAACCGTGAGGAAAAGTAATCTTTATTCTGTAAACCAAGAAATATGCATTCTATCCCATGATTGTCTCTGAAATATATACTTAGTCAAAAGGAAAGAAGCAATCGTTCTAGAACAAGCATTAAACTGAAATTGATGCTGTAGAAACAAAATGAGAGGCATCAGCTAAATACTCAGTATTTTAGCAAAAATTGTTTAAATGGTCCCTGGTTTCTCTGTCTTACTTTGGTGGCAAGGTAGGCCTTACTGTTCACTAGATGAAATCCTGCCCACAATTTCAAAGGCTTGTTTTCAAGTCTCGGCCAACTCACTATCGTTCTCTGTGGAGTCACTGGCTCCTCACACGCCTCCTGAGTTCCAGGCTCCAGTGCTGCGTTAACCTTGGTGTTGCTGTTCCTTCCTTCTACTTTGTGTCCCCAAGAGAGAGTGCGAGAATGGGTGTAATGGCCAAACCAGCTCAGCAGTTGAGTCTAACCCTGATAACTAAGTACCAGAAACAGTCATGAATGTTATAGGTCTGAAGAGCCTAGGCCTCAGAAAACCTTGCCTATACTCAGAAAAGTCAGGCTACAGGACAGTGAGAATTTAAATGCAAAATGAGACTCGTAGCTTAGATAGATGTTCATTGTACTGCTCTTTTGAGTAAAGAGTTGAAAACCTCCTAGTTACCCCAAAAGATTAAATTTTTAAATCGATTGTGGCATATCTTAAAACTCAGTGGAGTTCTGTGAAGCCATTATGATGATCTGGCAGAAACTGATCTATTGATATATTGATCTACTGGTCCCTGTTCAAGGGCCACCTCCTCTATAAAGAGGTTCCACACACCCAGTTGCCGTGCATCTCTCCTGCCCCTTGATTTAGCATTTGTTGTCTACACCTGTCGTTACCATGGCCCACTCAGAGTCAAACGCCTACACAGCCTGCAGACCCTCCCATTCCAAAGGAATAAAGAAGGTAGAGAAGGGAAAGAAAAATAAAGTTGCAGTAAACATATTTTTTTCAAAAGAGTAGTTTATTCAAATGATTATTTGAGCTCTTTTATTTTATTTGAATTTTGATATAATATCCTGTAGACATAAAAATAAACCAGGAATTTTATTGAGCTTATTTAACTAGAAGATAGAAAATTAATTAAATAGCACTAATTTGCAGGCAGCCTATCACCAAAAGAACCAAAGAAGGATCTGAGCCTATGTCAAGCTACTTGACTATGCCAGTTGTAGAGCTCTTAATCCTGGTTGTGATGCCAGTTGTCAGGCTTGGGCTCTTCTACCCGAGGGTCATCCTGCCGACTACGCCAATTGTCCAGCTAGGGCTGGGTCTGGAGCTCCCAGACCCCTCAAGCCTGTTCGCAGAGTGGGTCACAAGCCCTTCACATGCCAGGCTGGGTCCCCAGACCCCTCACACGCAGGTCTCTGAACTAGGTAACCAGCAGACAGGCCCTTGGAAGCCGTAGGTTGGAAACAGGGCCATGCGGCACTGGCTGCCTGAGGTTGGACACCAGCCAAGGTGGCGGCGCCACGCAGGCGCACTAACTCCGCCCACACAACCTATTCCCAGCAAATGCTCGGCAAGATTCTGAACGTCTGCGGGGCCCTGACCATTTTTCTCTATTTTCCCGACAGCCCAATATAAGAAGTGCCTTTGCAGCCCAGCAAGAACTCTCCTGATAGTACCTAAACCCCATGGTCCACACCATTATTTGGTAACTATTATGGGCTGAATTGTGTCCCTTCCCCATTCCCAATTCATATGTTGAAATCTTAATCCCCAGTCCCTCAGAAAGTGACTGTATTTGGAGACAGGGACTTTAAAGAGGTAATTAAGTTAAAATGAGGTCATGGAGATGGGCTTTAATCCAATATGACTGGTGTCCTCATAGGGAGAGGAAATTAGGACACACACGAACACAGATAAAAGACCATGTGAGGACAGGAAGAAGATGGCCATCTACAAGCCAAGGAGACAGGCCTCAGAAAGAACCAGCCTTGCCGGCACCTTGATCTCCGGCTTCCTAGGCTCCAGAACTGCGAGAAAATTCATTTCTATTGTTGAAACCACCCAGCCTGTTGTCCTTTATTGTGGCAGCCCTAGCACTGAGGAGAGAGAGCTCTTCCATTATCCTTCTATAGCTTGACCTGAGTACCATAGAACAACTTCTAATGTGTTTGTGTGTTTTTTCCCGACTAAGTAGTAAGGTTCTTGAGGGACTTTCAATCTAAACCGATTTAGCTGAGTGTCCTATGTAGGACTAACTAGATGTTTATCAATTTAACTTAATCACAAAATGTGTGACTTGATTCTAGGAAAAAGAGGAAGTGAGAAAAAAGAGGGGAAAGTTAGTTTGGGGTAAAGTTTGACATTTCTGTATGAGTGATTCTTTTAGTTAACGAAAGATGGAAACGGTGCTTTAAGGGTTTACAAAGTGAATTTCATGGACTAATCTCATTTAGTCTTCACAACAGCCTGGAGGAGAAGCGCCACCACTGGCTGCCCTTCGCAGACAAGGAAACTGAGCTCAGAGCTGTCACATAACCGGTGAAGTCCCACAGGACCACAGGAG
Source organism: Galeopterus variegatus (assembly GCF_000696425.1). Lineage (NCBI taxonomy): Eukaryota > Metazoa > Chordata > Mammalia > Dermoptera > Cynocephalidae > Galeopterus > Galeopterus variegatus. Next base: position 145,025 of record NW_007728274.1, on the reverse strand, counting down.
CCCCAGAACTAGGGCTCAGGCCGACTCCACTGTGGGATCCAAGTCCTCTCCTGCTAAACTGCACTCACTGCGTCACCCAGCGCTTGTTGAAAACCAAGCTGAAGAGGACTGACAAGTCTTGCCTTCCTCAACTAAGCCCTTTGAGGACCTTGGGCTAGCACAGGAGAGGTCTCTGCAAGTAAAAAATGTGTGTGCGTGTGTGTGCTGGGGGAGTTCAGGTTAGGGCATTAGGTTCTGGTACTGATTTTGTGCATTTACTGCGAGTTCTCAAAGGGTTTCTCGGGGCAGATTGTTGTTTTTTTTTTTTCCATTCGCGGTTTTCCGGCCACGCTGGGGGTGGCTGTGCACTGAGTTACGGGCTGAGACGTTCTCACTTCTCCATTCCCAGGGCTTCCTCCTGCGTGGTCAGCTGGTTCGCAGCTGGCCCGTCCTGGGAGCCCTGATGAGGTGCCGCAGCCCAGCGGGAGGAGGGGACGTCGTCGGATTTGGCGCAGCCCCCGGCTCTCTCGAGCCCCTCCCGCCTTTTTTTGAGGCTGCAAACCCTCTTCCCTCGTGTCTCGAACTCAGTAAACAGATATGGTAATAGTGCTAAACACATGGGACAAGGAAGGATTTAGATGCTAATGAGGGGACTTTTTCTCCAATAGTTAAGCATTTGAGAAAATAAATTAAAATTAGATCTCTGCCTGGGATCCAGAAAGGAGACCACGGAAGCCCCCTCCCCCCACCCACCCCGCGGCGGTGACAAGACCCCGCGCCACACCCCTCCCCGCTCAGGGGGACGCGGAATAAAAGCCACGCCCGAGAGCGCGGGGAGCCCGAGAGGACCGAGGCCACTCTGACCTGGGTGAGGACAACTTGGATGCTTTTAAAGAAATAGCAAATTCATTGCCCGCCCCCGCCCCAGTTCCGTTTTGTTCCTAATTTGGATAGTGCCCTTTAGGTTATGATTAAATTACCGTTTAGATTTCAAGCTTCAGTCTCTAGGATCTGATGTTAAGTACCTTACACGTTTCTTAAAAACAAAAATCCCCCAATGCTCTCCAACTTCTAGCTAAAAGCTTCCACTCTATTCTGTAATTACTATGCTACCTTTATCTCCCTAACCCAGTCATTCACTAAACACATGCTGCATGCCCTTGCCTACCTTATCCGCACCTTATCTAATGTGCAACCTTAACCCTGTAACTCGTGGGGACCTTCTGGCCAGGTAGAGCTAGCAGGCTGACTTTGTGTACTCAGTGCCTAGCACAGTAGCTCCAACAAAGTCGATCTCATGAAAGGTGCTGAGTGAATGAAGTCCTCTCAGCAGGAAATCAAAGTGCCTGCAAGGCTATAGAAAGCAATCCCACCCTCTTCCCCTTCAGTATCTTTCTCTATGGTTTCCATGTGCACATGTGGAATATTCTACACATACAGAAGTGGATTCTATTTTGTATAGAGAATATATATATGTTCAAATTTATGTGCATATATATGTAGCAATGCATTTTATGTAGCAACGTATTTTAATGGAGGGTAATTACAATGTGTATTCTTAATCTCACAGCCTTGGGCTGAGTCAGGAGGAATCCAGGCAGGCTTGGGGAGTGAAGAGGAAGAAAGTGGCTCCAACTGTCCTTCAGACACTTTCCTCTGGAGAAGGCTCTGGTGGCTTCCAGGGAGGGGGTGGAGGCCATGGGAGATAAGTGTAGGTTTCTGAATGCCTTTTGTGCAGCACCCCCTCCTCCCAGAGAGCTCACTGATTCCTGTTTTTGGTCTCAGACCCAGAATGATTTCAAAGGGAAGCCCCAGTGGGATGTTAGGGTATCCCTGTCACCCCTACGAGCTCCCCATTGTGACTTGCTGGACAAGGCTCTGTTGTCCCTGCAATGTGAACTCAGGGGAGTTCTGCAGGACGAAGACAGGAGAAAAACTTCGCTCATCAAGGGAAGCTTCCCCAGGGACAAGGACAGAGCGTTGTCAGAATCTGCAATCTTCCCTGTGGCTTAGCAGGAAAGCTCGAGGACACACACATCTGCAAGTCCCTGTTCATAAGTTTATAGGCAGGTCTCAATTTGCCCTAGAGTGACTGGGGGATCTTGGCTGGATTAGAACATCCGAGCAAGTTGCCACAGTTCTAAATTACTATTTTCCTAAAAAATGCTCTAATCCCAACACCTCCTCCCCAGGAGCACTGTAAATGACTATTTACACAGTTTGTGACATTTTAAAAATGCCTGGTCTACAACGAAGTTTAGACAGAAAGAATTTTCTTTCTCAACAGGATTATATTTTGCCATTGTTTTGTTATTATACATTAAATTGCATATGATACTATTTTTGACTACCGGGGGGCATCAAAAGCTTTGCCCAAACCAATTAATTATTTCCTTTATTGCTAGTGATGATAATCCTAAGTGTTTTATAATTGCGAAGCCACCCTGTGGCTTCATTCATGCTGAATGGCCCAGAAAAGCCTTGCAAAAGGGTTTCTTTTATCATAATTATTGATTTACTCCTCTTTTCTTTCCAATGGTTTGCAGCACACTCTAAATTATTCGTGCTACATTGAGTGGCAGCCCAGGCATGTGGCTTCTGTAGGCTTTGTGTCTCAAACAACAACTTGATATTTCTGTATCTTTATCTTCCATTTATTTCATTTCCCTTTCCCTCCATCTTCGTCTATTTCTGGGCTCCTCTTATCTGAGCCCCTAGAAAGGCACTGGCTTGCTGCTTTCCTGGGCTTCAACAGAAAACCCTGGAAGGAAGAGCTCCAAGTGGGCAAGGGCAGCACAACCCCATGGACAAGTTTCCTTGTCCTTGTGAGTCTCTCTGTGATTCCTTCATCACCCACCCTGCACATCCCCAGCCAGAGGACACTTTTCTGGACAACACCATTCAACTCCTGTGTTTTACTTAGCATATCACAGCCTGTCCTGGCATTTATAAAACAAAGAGGAGGGCAACCAAAGAAAGAACTGCTTACAGAATAGCTACAGTCCCTAATGACATACTCTCTGCTTCCAGAGGGGGAGCTCGGAGGTCCCAGGGGTGGCCACTTCTGCTCCTTAGAGTCTGCAGCGCTGCACATGTATGGCTATGGAGCACTAGAAATGTGGCTGGTCTAAGAAGAAAATACACACCTGATTTTGAAGACTTAGTACCAAAAAGTGCAAAATATATTAATAGTTCTTACTACATGTTTAATAATATTTTGGATAGTTTAGGGGTGAATATATAGTTAAATTAATTTCACCTGCTTCTTTTTACTTTTTTTTTAACATGGCTATTAGAAAATTAAAAATAACGTGTAGCTGGCATTATATTTCTGTCAAAAGTTGCTGGTCAAACAAATGGCCTTTTCTCCTGGTTGGCAAACACCTTCTCCAGGAGACATACCTACTTGCTTGAACCTCAGGGACAAAAGTTCTCTGAACACATCCCCCATCTCCCACGGCTCTTCCATTCAGTTCTACTCTTCAGCCTGAGGCAGTCACCCCATTCACAGCCAATCAAACGAACCACAGCAATGTGGCTCCTTCAGACACAACAGTGTCTACATATTGGAGGAATGGTCTTGCCCCATACAGGTCAATTTCACCATTCAATAATCCCCAAGGCCCTACCAGGAGAATTAGGATATCCCCTCCCCCACCGTAACCCCACATCCATCTCTAGTCTTTGCCAAAGAAAATATAATATCCAGGATGAATATTTATTGCTGACCAGTTAAGAACCTCCAACTGACTGTCTCTGCAGGTCAGCACATCTGCCTGTGGCCTGTCCAATGCCACAGAGCGGAGGGAGACCAATGCTGACCCCAAGAACTGGGCATTTCCACTCTCGTGTGGATTTCTATCTAATTCTCATTCTTTTGGTTCCTATAAAGGAGGAAAATTAGCTTTGGATTCTTTCATTCCTATGAACAGTAATCCTTTTACTATGACTTGGCCCAGGATGAGACTTTCCCTACCTTTTAGGGGATTAGAGTGCCTGGTAAGTGATGAGAGTCAGAGAGAGAAACTTCAGGCACACGGGATGTGTCTACACGATGCTGAACAGCTGGGTGTCTGGGAACATCCAAATGGTCTGCGTCGTCGACCCCAAAAAGCTGATGAACAGATCAAATGTTTCCGCTTTTCACTCACATGTTTGGACCTAGTAAAAAGACAGCCATAGATTTATGAAAGTGGTGTAGTCATCTGATGAGGCTATAGGAGAGCAGATGCATGGCGGCCACTGGTGGTGGGGCACAGTCGGCGCAGTCTGAGGCAGCATGAGGAAACAGCAGTGACACCAAAATGGAGGTGGCTCCTGACAATCCACGCTCTCCTTTCCGAGAGGCCAGAAAGGTGATTTCCAGAACGCAGCACAGAGCAAACCATCTGCTAAGGTTCTGGGAGAGGCTTCAGTTGGTCACATGCAGAGAACACAGAAAATTAGGCCTAGCTGGAGCTCTGCCACCGAACGTACCTGAGGTCACCAACCCCCAGGCTGACCTTTTGGAGCTCCAGGGAACCTTAGGGGAACTTGGTGTCCTCCAGTGAGGAGCCTGAGGGACAGCCGCAATGACTGAAAGAGGTCTTACTGCCAGCCCTCCATTGCCCCGTGTGTCTTGGGATTGGGGACACATGGCCTTGCTGTGTGTTCTCAGACACCAGAAGGCTGTAGCTTTCCCCCAGATTGTTTTAGGGATGAGTCTGCCACATTCATAGTGTGAAAGCAGATGTACCTCAGGGGTGGCTGGACAAGGGTCATACACACAGCAGCTAACTGTTTAACTTTCCAAAGGCTTGAAGACAGTGAAGCTCTTCAGATCTTTTCAAACCTTTATCCCAGGGATAAAGTTCTACTTTAAAATCCTTGAAAGGCCAGAGTGACCTTTGCAAACATAAACCACACCTCCCCAAGTCCAGCCAGGGGGACAGCAGACCTCTCTCCAGCCAGGGGGACAGCAGACCTCTCTCCGCTCGCCGACGATGTCAGTCTCCGGTCATTCCATTCCCTGGACCTCTAACGTGTCCCTAAGTACACTTCACATGTGAGGCAAAACAAAATGACAGAAAGGAAGACATAAAATATAAAAATACATGTACACTGAAACAAAACAGCTCACGGTAGGTTTTTCTGATTGTCCGATTTATGATGTTTTTTTCCCTTCTTTCTTCCCTCTCTCCTTCCTTCCTTCCTTTTTCCTTTCTTCCTGAACCTGCCCCTGTTTTACTAGTGCCCTGTGCACCTGCATGGTTTGCCTATTAAATAGCCCAACTTTGGTGTCACTTTCAGATAACCATGCACCTCTAAATAAACTCTTTAAGTTCCTGAATATCTCATTATGGTTCTATCTTCCACAAATGGGTCTAAAGTGACCCATTTTCTATTCACATTCCTCACCTCACATATAAGGACCATTAATCGGCTTCTGTCATCCCTGGTATCTCTGAGGGTGACACTGCCGTCTCTTACGAGCTCTAGTGGCCTCTGGCTTATGTGTCCCAACCCATTATCATCTTTAGATAGTAACAGACCAGGGAGCAGGGTCCCCACCAGATGGCTCCAGGACCACAGGGCTTCCTTTCTTTTCCCCACTCAGCACCTCAGGGGAAGACCTCAGGAAGGCCTTTTCTCCCTCAGCCCATGACCATCCTCAGGACCAGTGGAGGGTGGGTCCATGGGAGGGGAGGTGAAGGACCCTCCACCAGCCGCCCTGCCTCCCTCCTCCACTCAGCCTGGAAGCTGGCATCGTCACGGCCACCCTCGCGCCGCTTCTCAGCAATTCTGCTCTAGAACTCATGCCAGAAACTCCACCCCGGCTCATGTAAGTACAATGAACAGATTTCCCAGAAAGTCCTAATTTAAAATTTTTCTGTGTGCCAGACCCTAACTCCCATCTGAGATCTTATAGCCATTTGCCCTGTCCAGAAAATAACAGAAGGTTGGGGGCAGGCCCGGTGGCGCACAGACATACCTACTTGCTTGAACCTCAGGGACAAAAGTTCTCTGAACACATCCCCCATCTCCCACGGCTCTTCCATTCAGTTCTACTCTTCAGCCTGAGGCAGTCACCCCATTCACAGCCAATCAAACGAACCACAGCAATGTGGCTCCTTCAGACACAACAGTGTCTACATATTGGAGGAATGGTCTTGCCCCATACAGGTCAATTTCACCATTCAATAATCCCCAAGGCCCTACCAGGAGAATTAGGATATCCCCTCCCCCACCGTAACCCCACATCCATCTCTAGTCTTTGCCAAAGAAAATATAATATCCAGGATGGTTCGGATCCCACATACAGACCGGTTCCCGCTCACTGGCTGAGCGAGGCGCGGGAGCAACACCAAGGGCTGCGATCCCGTTGCCGGTCCCGGTCCGGTACGGGGGCGACACTGAGGGTTGCGATCCGTTGCCGGACATGGAAAAAGACAAAAAAAATAAATAAATAAAATAACAGAAGGTTGGTATTAGCTGCAAGAATAAATCTGATTTTGCACTCTGCAGGGTCAAGTAGATGTCAAGCAGCAAAAGAACAAGGGAGAAACAGAGTTAAGGTGTTCTGATTCTACATTTGACTTCCCGTACTTGCTAGAGAATCTTGAAAAAGTAATAGACTTTAATTTAGAAGAAAAACACAAGCTGTGACACCAGACTGTCTTCCCCATGAACAGAGAGAACAGAAACTTCGGTCAGAAGCACTGGAGGTAACCATACACTAATCTGTTCCATCGTATGTTCAACTCACAGGCAGCTCAGGCTACTTGCTAGAATGTTCTGGGCCCTTGGGGAATGCAAAGTGAATAAGACTTCCTTCTCGCCCTCCAGAAGTTCCACGTAGTGGGGAAGGTGGGCATAACTGTACATCATTCTCTCTTGTTTATTATTATTATTATTATTATTTTAAAGTAAACTTACAAAAACTGCGAGTGTGATACAAAGACTTTTTTCCTCAGTCAGTTGACAGTAAGTTGCTGATCTGTTATTCCACCTGCATTCACCATGTCTTCTGAAGCTTTGACATCTGGGGCAGTGCTGAGCCTTCAGGGACTGCCCCTCCCAGGGCAAGTGCGTTCTAACAGATCGTAAACAACTCGCCTGGGAGTACAGCTTTCAGACCAACCAATCCACAGCCTGCTTTCCCACTCTCACTCCAGGGCCACTGCCCCCTGCCCTAAGCACCAGGGCAGGTAGCAACAGGCTAGGGACAGCCCCTAGGCCCCAAAGCCAGCTGAGAGATTCAAACCAGCCAACCCTCAGCCTGCTTACCTGCTCGTTCCTCCCCACAGAGACCACGGTAAAGGCTCTTGCCCACGTTTCCCCCTTGCTCTCTTTGCCCGTAACCCCTTCCTATGGCATCGCTTGCCCCTCCTCTTCGGGTCTGTAGCAAACTCTCCTTTCAATGGCAGTTGTCTCCTGATCTGCTGGCCCCACCATACCTAAATAAAAATAAAATCTATATTAAAATACTATCATCCCTGAACACTTTGTATACGATTCCTACATAACCACAAAATAACTATAAAAATTGGGGAATTAGCACAGATGCATGACTCCCAGCTAATCCTCAGACCCACTTAGAGTTTTGCCAGTTGTCCCAACAATGTTATTTACGGCAAAAGTACTCACATAAGAACCAGGAATCACACTGAGCTAAAAGGCCTCTTAGTGTCATTTAGACTAAAACAGTCTCTCAGTCTTTAACTTTCATAACCTTGACCTTTGGAAGATTACAGGCCAGGTATTTGGTAGAAAGACAGGGCCTGTCTGATGTTTCTTCTCATGATGAACACAGGCTCTGCTTTTTGGCAGAATATCACAGAAGTGACACTGCACCTTCTGTGTGTCCTGGCAGGTCACCATGGTACCAATTTCCCTCATTACTTTGATCCCTTGATGAAATTGATGCCTGCCAGGCTTTTCCTCTGGACACTCACTCTTTTTCCCTTTATAATTAGTAAGTATTTTGTGGGGAGAGACTTCGAAAGTATGTAAATATCCCATTTCTTATTAAATTCTCCATTTAAATATCAGTATAGCGTCATGGTTTCTATTTTATTCTGCAGGTTATAATCCAGCGTCTCGCTGTGCTTTCGCCATTGTCCCCATCATGTTTGAGCACTCGTTTTCTGTCTCAACGAGGTGCTCTGACCGCATCATGTGCTTTCCTGGACCAAGCCCTGGAATTGACCACTTCTCCAGGGAGTCCTGTGTCCTTTTAGAGAATGGTATTTAGAGGTCGAGATCTGGGCACTGGCCCTGCTCATTTTGATTGGGATGTTGCTGTTCCAAGGTTCTCTTGGTGAGCAGACGGGGGAATATACTTACACACACATATGCACACATGTACACACATGCATGCACACATGTGCACACATACACCACATTTATGTTTATTTCTGTATATATCTCCCTCACACATGATTCTGTCTTGGGAGAAAGAGATGATAGGGGAAATGTTGCCACTAGGTTTGGGATCCTGATCATTTGGTTCTTTGCTGGTTTTTTGTTTGTTTATTGATTGGTTGATGTGTTAGTCTGCTAGGACTGCCAGAGCAAAGTGCCACAGACCAGTGGCTTCATCCACACAAAGTTATCTTCTGTACGTTCTGGAGGCTGGAAACCCAAGAGCAAGGTGTCTGCAGAGTTGATTTCTCCTGAGGCCTCTCCCCGTGGCTTGTAGGCGGCTGCCTTCTCCCTGTGTGTTCATATTGTCTTCCCTCCATGCATGTCTCTTTAAGTTTCCCCTTCTTATAAGGACACTAGTCATATTGGATTAGGGCCCACCCTCATGACTTCATTTTAACTTAATTACCTCTTTAAAGACCCCGTCTCCAAATACAATCACATTCTAAGGTACTGGGAGTTAGGATTTCAACATACAGATTTTGGGAGGACATAATTCACCCCACGGCAGTTGATTCAACAGAAAAATTAGCATGCAATTTGGCAGAAGTCTATGTGTTCTAAATCCAGAGAAGTTAGACTTAAACAAAACAAACAATAATAAAGATTTTAAAAAGAAACAACCAAGATCATGATTGCCATTCACCCTGTTAGTGGGGAAGCTGTGTAATGGGCCAAGTTTACTCTTAGTTCATGACCTCCTTCCCTTCCAGGACACCCTCAATCTTGTGGGGCTTTATTTTCCATAATGCATATAACATGGTTATATTCCATTTATAATCTTAAATTTACTTTCAGTGTCCTAAAACATGTCCTTTTAGAATTTAATTTATTAAAATTTACTACTTTCGACCCCCAAGCTAAGCAAATACAATATTGAAGGATTACTACTTCTAAGAATTTTTTCTTTGTTTCACAGTATTGTCAGTTCTACATTTAATCAAAAGTTTCACTTTTTAAAAAAATATTAAACCAGAAGGATCAGAAACAAATTTTTTCTTCCTTTATTTTTCTTTTTCTTTTTTAACAAACTAGTATTCATTAGACTGAAACTTGCCAGTAACTTCAAAGTCAACCAGAAAGTTATTTTTAGAAAAAAAAAATTCATCTTACAATGAATTTAAGACTTGATTTTATGGTTAACCAGATATTTCATTTCTTTTCTTTCCTAGTCTCTCTTTTCTCCTTCTTGTGGTATTCCTCCTACTTGGGTTTCGGTATTCTAACAAGGCAGCATTTTGGGTAGAGAATGATGTACAAAGGTAGCTGACAAAGCATATTGTTTGGGGGTGTCGCCATGCTTATTTGCACTTTATACTGGATAACATGGTGTATTTGATCTTCTTCTGGCCAAGGTTCTTTCTGTTCATCAGGAGAGATTTTCACAAAGCTTCTCTGCACCAGGTCAGCTGACCAAGCTTGGGCGGTGAGTGGGAGGCCAGCCTCACTGAGCTGGGCTCCACCACCTGCTAATTAGGTTGTTTGGGAATGTTGCTCAACCTCACTAAAATCAGTTTCCTCCTACAAAATGGGGATCATCTCCACCTGTCAGGGCACTTAGCACACAGCAAATGCCCAACAATAGCTTAAAGTTGAATTAAATAGAGATAAGTATGCAAATACTTTAGCCTGTTGCCTTGAGGATGCAAAAACTTTTGCAACAATACTCAGGAGAAGAATCAAGAAAAAAGGCAGTAGAAAAAGAAAGAAATGGCAAGTTTTATTATTTCTAAGTATTATCTTAGTTCATTTTCTGTCACTTATAACAGAACACCTAAAACTGGGAAACTTATAAAGAGAAGAAATTTTTTTCTTACAGTTCTGGAGGCTGGGAAGTCTACAGTCGACAGGGAGCATCTGGTGAGAGCCTGCTTCCTGGTGAAGAGTCCTGGAGGCAGCGCAGTGCAGGGCATCACATAGCCAGAAGACAAGAGCATGTGAATGTCCTCTCTTACTCTCCTTATAAAGTCACCAGTTCCATTCCCACAATAACCCATTAATTCATTAACCCTATAATCCATTTATCCATGAATGAATTAGTTCATTCATGAGGGCAGAGCCCTCATAATCCAATCACCTCCTAAAGGCCCCTTCTCTCAATACTGCCACACTGGAGACTAAGTTTCAACATGAGCTTTGGAAGGGACAAACATTCAAACCACAGCAGGTATATACGATGTCTTATTTCAGGCTGATATAACAAAGTACCATAGACTGGGTGACTTGTGCACAACAAAAATTTATTTCTTAACTTTTGGAAGCTGGAAATCTGAGATCAGGGGCTGGTATGGTTGGGTTCTGAGGAGGGCCCTCTTCTGGGGGCTGATATAACAAAGTACCATAGACTGGGTGACTTGTGCACAACAAAAATTTATTTCTTAAGTTTTGGAAGCTGGAAATCTGAGATCAGGGGCTGGTATGGTTGGGTTCTGAGGAGGGCCCTCTTCTGGGTTATAGACTGCTGACTTCTCACTGTGTCCTCGCATGGCAGAAAGAGAGAAAGTGCTCCTGGGGTCCATTTTATAAGGCATTAATCTCATTCATTAGGATTCCACCCTTACAAACTAATCACCCTTCACATTCCCCGCCTCCTAAAACCATCATATTGAGGGTTAGGATTCCAACATATGAACTTTGGGGGACACAAACATTCAGTCCATCAGGCAAAGGATTAAGTGATTGGTGTAAGAGCATAAGTTAAAAATCAGAGGAACGGCAGGCCATGTCCTGTGGACGAACCTTCCCATATCCTTGCACTGACGTGACAGATCACACAAGCCATCGCTCTTCCTTTTTATTTCTTCTTGTGCACAAGACTGACAGTCATCAAACCAACTTTTCGTCCTGGAGATGTATCTGCAACAACTCCTTCCTCTCAGTGGATTGTCTCTTCCCAGTCACCACAGAAAGCAGCAGTCTAGGTGGATAGCCCTCCACCTGGGATGGCCAGCGTGCACCATCCCATGTGAATGAAAGGGCACTGTATTTCCTTCCTCTCACAAGCTCCTCACATTTGAGTTATGCTGAAGTGTTATTCCATGCAGTCTGGAGGCATTCAGACGTAGACTATGAACTAGACATAGTAGAAATGGTTTAAAAGGTCAAAAATAGAATAGTTCCTTTTCCTCTACCAGAACACAGCATTCCTTGCAGGTCCTGTGTTTTCTTTCTCTTCCACCTCTTGTCCTTCTCTGTTGAGAGTTTCTCATGAGCCATGCTATGCTCAGTCCTTTATGTGTAGTATTTAGTTTAATTCCCAGGCCAGTACTATGAAGTCCTGTTCTTTCCATTTTACAAGTCAGAGGTTTAGTGGGTTCAGTCGTTTTCTCAGGCTTGTAAGTGGTGGAGTGGAAATTTGAGTACAGACCTTCTTTAACACCAGTCCCCCAGCCAAGGGGTAACCTAGCCCGTGTCCTCCCCCAGCTAGGACCACTCTGGTAATCAGAGCACACACCCTCCCTTCACCCCACACTTCCCCATCTCCACTGTCAAGTTCAGCCCCTCGATCCACCACAGTCATTCCCTAAAGCATATCGTCCCCCCGGCCCCTGTCCCCGTGAGCAGTGGTCAGTGACTCACCATTGTTCATTGAATGAAGTCTCAACTCCTTGCCTCAAGGTTGGAGACTGCACCATCTGGCCTCAACCACCCTGTTGTCTCTATTTTCAAGTCTTCCCTCAACCCCTCCCCACGGCTGACCCATTTTTCAAAGCTTCTTCCCCAGACATTACCCTCCATACACACACAAAAACCACAGCCCGACACACATACACAAGTATCTGCATGCACACAAACCTATATACATGCATATAACACCCCCCCACCGCCCACTGCCACCCCCGCACACTCACACTGCTGCATATATACACACACACCCCCTTACACACAGCACACCCCTACCTGCACATCCTTACCCCTGACACCCCAGAGTGCTGAACACTAGCACTCATCCCACATACACAAATATCCTATACACATACTCACACTCTGCACACACACATCTGGGTGCATATATATCCCCATACACACACTCCTCTACGTAATACACCTCTGCACACGTACCTGTATATTCACAAAAAGCCATACTTCTACACACATACAAATACCATTCCTACATGCACACCCCTAAACACATACTTTACATACACACACATACCAGTATAGACACACACACACACACACACACACACACACACACACGCACGCACAACTAGACCATTATCTCTTTACATTCAAATGAAAAGTGGAAGAAACCAGAGCCAAATTTTATCATTTAACAATTCCAGTGACAGGACTGAGGGAAAATTTCTTTCCTTGTTAAATCATTTGCTTGTTTTGTTTTAAAAGATAATGTGGTTTAAGGGCTGGCCAGTTAGCTCAGTTGGTTAGAGCACAGCCTTATAACACCAAGGTCACGGGTCAGATCCCTGTACCAGCTGACAAAAAAAGAAAAAAAAATGTGGTTTGGCAATAAATGCATACTGGAAGG
>NW_007728274.1:128961-131598 GCF_000696425.1 Galeopterus variegatus | reverse complement strand
CCTGTACCAGCTGACAAAAAAAGAACAAAAAATGTGGTTTGGCAATAAATGCATACTGGAAGGGAAAAAATCATTTGAGGTAACATAATTGAGAAGTTTTTGTGTAGAGGAGACATTTCGGGCTCCCTAAATAAGACAGTGCGAATAACTGCTATCATAAAAAGAGGAAGAAGACTCCTCTGTGCTCTTCGTTTTGTTTTGCTTTGTTTTTAAAAGGATTATGGAATTGAACGTGTGGAGTTTGTTTGGCTTCACCCCAATGAGAAAGTATTGCCATCCTTTTTATGTGAAGCTGCTCTTCTTATTATTATTGTGGTGGTTGTTTGATGACTGTGACGTTTCACAATAGGTCACTTTTACATGGCAGAAGGGCTAAAGAGGTTTTTTTTAGTTGAGTAAGTGCTACCCCAGCTTTGCAAAAGGATGGTGAAACAGAAGGATTCAATCAATAGACGTCTTCCTCATACCATGTACCATCACCAGCTTAAGAAGGGGGATGCCTAGAGCTTTTAAAAGTTCTGATGCAAGACTTGACTGATGCTTCTTATACTTTCTGGGTTATCACCATCTACACGTCTAAAGTTAGGTTTCATTCGCTTCAAAAATAATTACAGCAGATATCTTTATATTAGGACAAATATAACTTGTTATCCTCAAATCTGTATGTTTAATATTTATAAGGAGAAAAGTACCATGCACAATAAAACCATTTCCGATGTGTCAAGTCTTATAGTGAGTCATGGGTCTGTCTAAACAGATAAATGTAACAGGACATCCTGTAGTTGCTGTGCAGTTTTTCCAATGCTTCTAAGTTTTTCTCTTTTTTGTGGCTCTGAATGAGATGCAAAGACAACCAAATTTTAACCAAAACTAAAACATGTTATAGTTGCGATTTTGCACAAAAAGAAAGAGAATCTTAAAGACACTGTTAGAGTCAAGCTGCAGTTGAACCAGAGATTTAAAAAGAAAAGACACTATTGGAGGATTACTATTTCTGATAACATCCCTGCAAAATAAGTTTTATTTTAGAGCATAAATACTCTTTTTATTGATTTTTATTCATTCATACCCTCTTCTCCCCTCACTCCCACTCTTCATATATGTTTGGTTTTGGCTATTACTTTTTGCTTTTAATGAGAAACTAGGAACTTCTCTAAAGGGCTAAAGGATATATAATTTTGTTATGCTGTTTTATTCAGAGTTCTCATATGTACTTGAAACGATTTTATGTTTCTTCTCAACAGAACGTTGAAAGAATCAGATAAGTAGACAGCAGCATACTAGGCTACCAGATAAAATGGTTGAGGATTTGCAAGGATAGGACAAAAGTCAGCTAATATGTATAGAAAGAATGAACAACTAACAAATTAATAGACTATTATTTAGGTTTTACTTAAAGAATAAAATTAGTGGTTTCTTTAGCTACGAATGATGACAAAGACCATTAATAAGCATTAATAAATTATGTCATATTTGGTTTTCACAAATGTTCTCGAATTTCTTAAGCATTGTATTTCATACCAAACAGTTACAATCAGTGCTCTAATCCAGAGCACAAGCATGTAATCAGTTAAATTCGATTAAACATTTAACTGTAGATATTAATATATTTACATGAATACAACTTGTGTGAACTTGATAACTATCCTTTCCTGCCATTTACTGGTTGTGTGATATTGGGCAAGTTACTTATCCTTTCTGAGCCTTCATTTCCTCATTTGCAACCCAGGAATTAACCGCATGGACTGCGAATCATTGTTGTGAGAAGTAAATACAGCAATATAGAGCAAGTGCCCTGCTTGGCATGTAATGAAAATGAAGCCTGTGCTCCATCCTTGAACCACTGAATTACTAGTTTAACGGTATGAGGCAAGGATTTTTCACTTTTCTGTGCCTCAGTTTCCTTATAGTGAGACAGAGCAAAAATGAGCCTGTGAAGTGCTTAGTACGCCCATGGCCTGCGGTTCAGAGCTACTCTATGCGCTTCCCTGCTCTCTCCTGGCTCTCTGGTCCTCTAGCTAGGACATTATAGTGAAAAATGGCAACAAAACTTGACTGACTTTTATTGGAGAGAAAAAATAAGCAGTGTTATTACCGTATACAGATGATTTCAGTCTGTGACAAGACTGGCAGTACTCCCCCAAGTAGATCACATCGTTTTACACAAATGAAGCTTGTATTAAAAATACGGGTCATCTAAGAGGCTTTGTGTGGCAAGTGCAGCATGGTCATGTGCAGAAACGGTCGGTGATAGTTATAGCTTGCATTTCCATTTATCACTCATCCTGTAGCTAGTGTATTAAGCAATTCGACGCTGTTTATTTGAGCTCAACCACTGTTTGTTGATCAGTGCAACGCAAGGCATGCAGGATGTATAACTTAATGGAAAAGCTGGAAACAGAATCCAGTTTTCAGAAAGCTCGTGGTGTCTTTGAATTCCCCCACTTCTTTTTTTTTTTTTTTTTTTTTGTCCTTTTTGAGACCGGCCGCACCGCGCTCAGCCAGTGAGCGCTGTGAGCGCACCGGTCATCCCTATATAGGATCCGAACCTGCGCCGGGAGCATCGCTGTGCTCCCAGCGCTGCACTCACCCCAGTGTGCCACGGGGTCGGCCCCAGGCCAGTCTTTTGACAGTCCA
>NW_007728274.1:112470-128027 GCF_000696425.1 Galeopterus variegatus | reverse complement strand
GTCTTTGAATTCCCCCACTTCTTTTTTTTTTTTTTTTTTTTTCCTTTTTGAGACCGGCCGCACCGCGCTCAGCCAGTGAGCGCTGTGAGCGCACCGGTCATCCCTATATAGGATCCGAACCTGCGCCGGGAGCACTGCTGCACTCCCAGCGCCGCACTCTCCCGAGTGCACCACGGGCTCGGCCCGAATTCCCCCACTTCTTGACAGAAGAGCTTTGTCAATGACTGTCTTGGACTTAAAACCCTCTGCTCGGAAAATGCAGCCTAAATCCTCCAGCTGCTTCCAGCGGAGCCTTCTCAGAGCTCCCCGCCAATTCTTGTCCCTGCTTCCAGACTTATGTCACACATGTATATGTCATAATACAGGCCATACATATACATATACAATTATGGCCTCTTCAACTTCATTTAATATATTGTCCTATAATTTGAATTTTTTTCTTCAATCTGTCTTTAGCCTAAGGCATTTGATTATCATAGCTTATTTGATTAGTTCTCAATTATTTCCTGAGCCCATCTCTCTGGGGCACCTTTCTCTTAGGATTGAAACCTGAATACTGCCAAAGGAATAAGTAAAAATTAAAAAAGAATCTCTTCCAACTATTTGTACTCTATCAGGAATAATAATCAGCCACATACTTCAGCAATATTCTAAACTTTCAGGTTCAGATCACAAAAGGTTCTTCCTTAAAGGAACTTTAGAAGATCTAGTGTTGGCTTTCTAGTTACCATAAGGTTTTCTTTCTTTCTCTTTAGCTGAGACATCTAGTTGGACTGGTTTATAAAACTTGGTGGAGGCTTAAGCTCCTTAATACTGGTGATCTTGCTATTTCTTTTGTTTGCAGATGCCCCTCAAATGTTTTTCCTCATTGAAACAAAAAACTGCTTTTGAATTGGCCTAAGCAAAAGTATTCCTTTATTTACTGCTCCAGGCCACAGCGAATTATTTTCTTAGGTAAAATGCCCTGAATTGGCTATGAAAGTCCTTACAGTAAGTCTTACTGTAAGAAGTGTAGCATCTGAGACCTGGAAGTTACTACACATGCCATCCAGACCAACCCCTGCTTTTAAAAATGAGCACATCAAAGTTTCACAGCTCACTGTGGTGGAGCTAGGGCCGGCACAGAGATCTTATCATTCCCATATGATGTTCTTTCTCTCAAAGGATGCTTATTTTTGTGGCCAGCTGACCAGCCAGAAAACTTAGGCTTTATTGATCCATAAAACCTAAAATTATTTTGTTTATAAAGCTGATTTTTAATGCAATAAAAAATTCATTCATTAGCAGACATTCACAAGCATCTTCATGTGCCTGGCACTGTGCTAGGCACAGAAATATATAGGTGAGCAAGATACTGTCCTCAATGTTGAGAAGACACCTGCGTTTGAAGACAGGATGAGCAGATGACGTGGATTATTACTGAATGATGGTACAGAGGCCAGCAGGCAGCTCCCTTGTTCTGGCTCAGGAGACCGAAGTTGAGTCCCAGCTCCCCACCCACTAGCTGAGTGACTTTGGGCAAGTCTCTTACTTTCATATGTAAAATGAGGGTCAGAGCCACACTTTGGTGTGGCTTTAAAGACTAAATGACTTATAGTAATTTCACTCTCCACAGCTGCAGTTACGTATGGTCAACCATGGTCCAAAAGTATTACATAGAACGTTCCAGAAATAATTCATAAATTTTAAATTGTGCACTGTTCTGAGTAGCATGATGAAATCTTGTGCAATTCTGCCTGGGACATGATTCAGCCCTTTGTCCAGCGGATTTGCACTGCACACGCTACCATGCTTTAGTGACTTAGTAGCTGTCTTGATTATCAGATCGACTGTCGTGGTATCACAGAGCTTGTGTCCAAGTCACCGATTTTACTTCATAATGGCCCCAAAGCTCAAGAGTAGTGATGCTGGCATGTTGTTATAATTGTGCTACTTTATTATTAGTTATTGCTGTTAATCTCTTACTGTACCTAATCTATAAATTAAACTTTATCTTAGATACATATGCATAGGAAATAAACACAGCGTATACAGGGTTCAGTAGTATCCGAGGTTTCAGGCGTCCACTGGGGGTCCTGGAACACATCCCCCAGGGATAAGGGGGAACTACTGTGTATGTGATGCACCTTGAATGGTGCCTATCACCCAATAAGTGTTACACTGTTTTTTTCTTCAATCTATCTTTAACCTAAGGTATTTTATTACCTGGTTGAAAAACTGGGGAGGAAATCACTGTACCGTCTCTATCTCATAGACTTCTTGTCAAGATTGATGAAATAATGCCTTCTAAAATGATTTTTAAAATATTATTTTGTTTCTTTTACCCCAATATTATCACAACTACTTACACAAAATCCATCTGTGTGGTTCCAGCCACCCTCCAAAATTCACCAAGACCAGAGTAAGTAAGAGGTAGGTCTTCAGACTAAGTAAGAAGTTGTGTTTCTATGTTCCTGCCTCCATTTCCATTGGTTCAAAGCTATTTTTTCATTCACTAAGCTCCAAAAGAGGTTATGTAGTAATTCCCATTTCACCTCTAGTCTTTAATTTCAGCAAGATTTTGTTTTGTTTCCCTGCGCATTTATTGAAAAACTGACCTGTATTTATAATATACAGTTAGTATTAAGTGCAATACCTTAGTAGTATGTTGAACCATGCAAATTTGACAATATTCAGACATTTTTGACCCGTAAAATTGGCTGTGGTGGTGCTTGCCCTGTGCAGAATGAGCTGTGTTTCTGAGATACCACTAAAGCTCTCTGAAACTCAGCAGGAGAGACCAACAATACACGACTATGCTCTGTTCCTTAAAGCCCAGCAAGAAGAACCCTTCCCCCATGGAGTAAAGGGTCATGCTGTGGCTGTGCCCTCCCCTTCCAAAGAGAAGCCTGTGGATTCATGCCCTCCTGGAACCCATAAACCCTTCCAAACCATGCTCCGAGCAAGTACCACAACGAGCAAGTACCACAAACCCAAAGTTCCTGCCCAGGTGTTTCTAGACAGACCAGGTATTTTGTAGATGAGATTAATGTTTAATTTAGTAGGTTTGAAGTGAAGCAAATTACCCTTCCTAATGTGGACAGGCCTCATCCAATCAGTTGAAGGCCCTAAGAGAAAAAGACTGAGGCTCCAGGAGGAGCGGTTCTGTCGATAGACTGCCTCTGTGGTCCAGCTGCAGCACCCCTTCTCCTGGCTGTCCAGCCTGCCGGCTGCCCTGCAAATCCCAGACTTGCCAGTCCCCATAATTGCATGAGCCAATCCCTTAAAGTAAATTTCTTTCTATCAGATAGATAGATCTAGAAATAGAAATATCTCCTATTGATTCTGCTTCTCTGGAGAATCTTGAGTAATACAAAGGTGTATTTGTCGAGGTAGGAGGAGAGATCATATTTCATTTAACTGTCACTTGATTTATGTAGACTAGCCACATGGTATTTGGACCTCCATTTGTACTCTCACAAGCAGTCCTGCAAATGTTAGGACTGAGCCCGAATATTTCCCCAGTGCCTACTTTTTGGAACACAGAAGGCTTCTATATGAGTGCTCTGTGGTAGCTAGCACTATACTAGGTGCTCCTTGTTACAGGATGGTCAAACCTTGTCACGAAGACTGCAGAAGAATCTGTACGATGGCAGGAGATGAGGACAGATGGCATGGCACAGTGGAAAGGCCACAGGCTTGGTGAGCTAAACCCAACATCTAATCTTGACTCTGTCACTCAGTAGCTGTGAGTAACCTGTGTGACCTTGGAAAACTCCTTAACCCCTGTGTGACTCAGTTTCACTGAATGTGAGGCAGGGTTAATAACAGCTTCTGCCTCAAAGATTACTGTGAGAATTCTATATCTGTTGTACAGAAGTGGCTTGCCCAGCCCCTGAGGCAGATTGGAGTCTCAACTACCATTAGCAGGTTTTCCCTTGCTAATCAAGCAAAATGTTGCTCTCTGGATTTCGACACAGCAGTAGTATCCTCTTACACCATACCAACCCTTCATTTAGCAAACTCACTCTGAGTACCTTCTGCTTATATGTGCTGCACTTAGAGCTTAGCGTAACAAACAACAACAGAACAAAACAAAAGAGAAAAAACAGGCCCGGATCCTTCTTCAGGAGTCCACTGTCTGATGTGGAAGCTCCATGCAGATAAATAACATTGGAATAAAGGTATAAAGTGACAAGAGTCAACAAGAACTGGAGGACTTCAAGGGAGAACAAGGTGCAATGCATGTGGAGAAGGCTCCTTGGATGAGTTGGCATTTGAGTGTGTCCTGGAAGGATGGGTAAGATTTAGTCATGTGCAGGTGGAGGGCAAGGGGGCACATGAGTGACACAGAGATGCAAAGGTGACTGTTGGTGTGGCCTCAGCCACACAAAAATACCCTCAAGGTCTTGTGTACTCAGAGCATTCGCTGGCCTTCCATTCCTTCTTCCACCTCATGCCGCCACAACTTTATCCACAGAGGAGGGAAACTGGGTCACTTGACTGCTGCCCTGGTATCTGCTTGAGCTAGACGTGACTCATTGTACAGATGAGCAAACAGTCACATTAAGTGTAGTTTATCCATAATCACAGGCACACAAAGCACCTCTTCTGAAATCTTGAGCCATGTCAATGAACAATCCAGGTTCAAAATCGTATTAGTTCTGTTAAAACTCTCCTGTTTGACAGTAAGAAAAGTTGACATAGTCTTAAATTCTAACTTTATGAATGCAACTTTTTCCTCTCGTAACTTTGAATCCTGCCCACAATCAGATCTGAAGAATCCCTAAGCAAAAACCAAATANTTCCTCATTGAAACAAAAAACTGCTTTTGAATTGGCCTAAGCAAAAGTATTCCTTTATTTATTGCTCCAGACCACAGCGAATTATTTTCTTAGGTAAAATGCCCTGAATTAGCTATGAAAGTCCTTACAGTAAGTCTTACTGTAAGAAGTGTAGCATCTGAGACCTGGAAGATACTACACATGCCATCCAGACCAACCCCTGCTTTTAAAAATGAGCACATCAAAGTTTCACAGCTCATTGTGGTGGAGCTAGGGCCGGCACAGAGATCTTATCATTCCCATACAATGTTCTTTCTCTCAAAGGATGCTTATTTTTGTGGCCAGCTGACCAGCCAGAAAACTTAGGCTTTATTGATCCATAAAACCTAAAATTATTTTGTTTATAAAGCTGATTTTTAATGCAATAAAAAATTCATTCATTAGCAGACATTCACAAGCATCTTCATGTGCCTGGCACTGTGCTAGGCACAGAAATATATAGGTGAGCAAGATACTGTCCTCAATGTTGAGAAGACACCTGCGTTTGAAGACAGGATGAGCAGATGACGTGGATTATTACTGAATGATGGTACAGAGGCCAGCAGGCAGCTCCCTTGTTCTGGCTCAGGAGACCGAAGTTGAGTCCCAGCTCCCCACCCACTAGCTGAGTGACTTTGGGCAAGTCTCTTACTTTCATATGTAAAATGAGGGTCAGAGCCACACTTTGGTGTGGCTTTAAAGACTAAATGACTTATAGTAATTTCACTCTCCACAGCTGCAGTTACGTATGGTCAACCATGGTCCAAAAGTATTACATAGAACGTTCCAGAAATAATTCATAAATTTTAAATTGTGCACTGTTCTGAGTAGCATGATGAAATCTTGTGCAATTCTGCCTTGATTTATGTAGACTAGCCACATGGTATTTGGACCTCCATTTGTACTCTCACAAGCAGTCCTGCAAATGTTAGGACTGAGCCCGAATATTTCCCCAGTGCCTACTTTTTGGAACACAGAAGGCTTCTATATGAGTGCTCTGTGGTAGCTAGCACTATCCTAGGTGCTCCTTGTTACAGGATGGTCAAACCTTGTCACGAAGACTGCAGAAGAATCTGTACGATGGCAGGAGATGAGGACAGATGGCATGGCACAGTGGAAAGGCCACAGGCTTGGTGAGCTAAACCCAACATCTAATCTTGACTCTGTCACTCAGTAGCTGTGAGTAACCTGTGTGACCTTGGAAAACTCCTTAACCCCTGTGTGACTCAGTTTCACTGAATGTGAGGCAGGGTTAATAACAGCTTCTGCCTCAAAGATTACTGTGAGAATTCTATATCTGTTGTACAGAAGTGGCTTGCCCAGCCCCTGAGGCAGATTGGAGTCTCAACTACCATTAGCAGGTTTTCCCTTGCTAATCAAGCAAAATGTTGCTCTCTGGATTTCGACACAGCAGTAGTATCCTCTTACACCATACCAACCCTTCATTTAGCAAACTCACTCTGAGTACCTTCTGCTTATATGTGCTGCACTTAGAGCTTAGCGTAACAAACAACAACAGAACAAAACAAAAGAGAAAAAACAGGCCCGGATCCTTCTTCAGGAGTCCACTGTCTGATGTGGAAGCTCCATGCAGATTCTGTGTGGTTCCAGCCACCCTCCAAAATTCACCAAGACCAGAGTAAGTAAGAGGTAGGTCTTCAGACTAAGTAAGAAGTTGCGTTTCTATGTTCCTGCCTCCATTTCCATTGGTTCAAAGCTATTTTTTCATTCACTAAGCTCCAAAAGAGGTTATGTAGTAATTCCCATTTCACCTCTAGTCTTTAATTTCAGCAAGATTTTGTTTTGTTTCCCTGCGCATTTATTGAAAAACTGACCTGTATTTATAATATACAGTTAGTATTAAGTGCAATACCTTAGTAGTATGTTGAACCATGCAAATTTGACAATATTCAGACATTTTTGACCCGTAAAATTGGCTGTGGTGGTGCTTGCCCTGTGCAGAATGAGCTGTGTTTCTGAGATACCACTAAAGCTCTCTGAAACTCAGCAGGAGAGACCAACAATACACGACTATGCTCTGTTCCTTAAAGCCCAGCAAGAAGAACCCTTCCCCCATGGAGTAAAGGGTCCTGCTGTGGCTGTGCCCTCCCCTTCCAAAGAGGAGCCTGTGGATTCATGCCCTCCTGGAACCCATAAACCCTTCCAAACCATGCTCCGAGCAAGTACTACAAACCTAAAGTTCCTGCCCAGGTGTTTCTAGGCAGACCAGGTATTTTGTAGATGAGATTAATGTTTAATTTAGTAGGTTTGAAGTGAAGCAAATTACCCTTCCTAATGTGGATAGGCCTCATCCAATCAGTTGAAGGCCCTAAGAGAAAAAGACTGAGGCTCCAGGAGAAGGGGTTCTGTCGATAGACTGCCTCTGTGGTCCAGCTGCAGCTACCCCTTCTCCTGGCTGTCCAGCCTGCGGGCTGCCCTGCAAATCCCAGACTTGCCAGTCCCCATAATTGCATGAGCCAATCCCTTAAAGTAAATTTCTTTCTATCAGACAGATAGATCTAGAAATAGAAATATCTCCTATTGATTCTGCTTCTCTGGAGAATCTTGAGTAATACAAAGGTGTATTTGTCGAGGTAGGAGGAGAGATCATATTTCATTTAACTGTCACTTGATTTATGTAGACTAGCCACATGGTATTTGGACCTCCATTTGTACTCTCACAAGCAGTCCTGCAAATGTTAGGACTGAGCCCGAATATTTCCCCAGTGCCTACTTTTTGGAACACAGAAGGCTTCTATATGAGTGCTCTGTGGTAGCTAGCACTATCCTAGGTGCTCCTTGTTACAGGATGGTCAAACCTTGTCACGAAGACTGCAGAAGAATCTGTACGATGGCAGGAGATGAGGACAGATGGCATGGCACAGTGGAAAGGCCACAGGCTTGGTGAGCTAAACCCAACATCTAATCTTGACTCTGTCACTCAGTAGCTGTGAGTAACCTGTGTGACCTTGGAAAACTCCTTAACCCCTGTGTGACTCAGTTTCACTGAATGTGAGGCAGGGTTAATAACAGCTTCTGCCTCAAAGATTACTGTGAGAATTCTATATCTGTTGTACAGAAGTGGCTTGCCCAGCCCCTGAGGCAGATTGGAGTCTCAACTACCATTAGCAGGTTTTCCCTTGCTAACCAAGCAAAATGTTGCTCTCTGGATTTCGACACAGCAGTAGTATCCTCTTACACCATACCAACCCTTCATTTAGCAAACTCACTCTGAGTACCTTCTGCTTATATGTGCTGCACTTAGAGCTTAGCGTAACAAACAACAACAGAACAAAACAAAAGAGAAAAAACAGGCCCGGATCCTTCTTCAGGAGTCCACTGTCTGATGTGGAAGCTCCATGCAGATAAATAACATTGGAATAAAGGTATAAAGTGACAAGAGTCAACAAGAACTGGAGGACTTCAAGGGAGAACAAGGTGCAATGCATGTGGAGAAGGCTCCTTGGATGAGTTGGCATTTGAGTGTGTCCTGGAAGGATGGGTAAGATTTAGTCATGTGCAGGTGGAGGGCAAGGGGGCACATGAGTGACACAGAGATGCAAAGGTGACTGTTGGTGTGGCCTCAGCCACACAAAAATACCCTCAAGGTCTTGTGTACTCAGAGCATTCGCTGGCCTTCCATTCCTTCTTCCACCTCATGCCGCCACAACTTTATCCACAGAGGAGGGAAACTGGGTCACTTGACTGCTGCCCTGGTACCTGCTTGAGCTAGACGTGACTCATTGTACAGATGAGCAAACAGTCACATTAAGTGTAGTTTATCCATAATCACAGGCACACAAAGCACCTCTTCTGAAATCTTGAGCCATGTCAATGAACAATCCAGGTTCAAAATCGTATTAGTTCTGTTAAAACTCTCCTGTTTGACAGTAAGAAAAGTTGACATAGTCTTAAATTCTAACTTTATGAATGCAACTTTTTCCTCTCGTAACTTTGAATCCTGCCCACAATCAGATCTGAAGAATCCCTAAGCAAAAACCAAATAATATATGTCATAGGACAGTTGTATTTTTAGGACAGTGGTATTCTCAGAGCTAAACAATAACTAATCAAAATAAACAGGACTTCCCAGAACAGATACACATAAACTATTTAGATCAACAAAAAGATATACCCATAAGTCACAGAAAACCCAAATCCCACCCTGGGATGAACTCTACTTTTAGAGGGTGGATAAGACTTTACTGAATGACCCGAACAATGCTCAGTATTTTCTGGGCTTCTATGGAGGTGGAGCTGCAGAATGGAAGACGACTATAATGAAGGCATGGAAGTCTCCTAACACTTTAGCTGGGCACCTGATATCACTAGCTGTTGGTCTGGCACACTCTGGGAAAACGAGCCAATGAGGTTCATATTAAAGCATCCAATGCCTCTTCACACTTAATTAGAATCTATAGATTGCTATGAAATACTTCTGGTGTTACAGCAGAGATAACCATGTATAAGAAGTGGTAATAACCAAATCATGTTAGCAGGCTGGCTCTACAGAGGACTACGGGGGATTCAGCGGATGCCTCCCACCAGGACAAAACCCAGAAGCAGCATCTGAGGCTACTTTCATTCAAAGGAAGCATGGACTGAGAAACTAAACATCCAAGATGGTCACCAAACCAAACACGCATATACATAAAAACGACACAACACTGGTCAATGCAGACGAAAAATTTTACCAGAATATAAAATCATTATCAACTCTACATGAACATCCTCAACCAAACTGCTTATGTATAATCTAATGCCACCCCCCTCCATTCTTGCTCCTGGCACAGGGGAGGAGCTAAGTACATGGAAACACGGGGTGACTCAGAGGGTGAGAGGCGATAGCTTCAGCCAGACCTGAAGGGCCCCCAATGTTTCATCATAAAATGTGAGTATGGGCAAGTCCCACTGACATGGACGGGGGGAGGCTGGGTTTGTTTTCACACTGGGAAAGGAGTGCAGACATCAGTGTACATAACTTTCATGCTCATGATTTAAACTATTTTGCTGTCATGTCTATGATGGTGAATAAGGCTGCAGCACATGAGAGAGAGCACAGTTCCAGGTGCTTCCAACATGATGCTCTGCTGTCACCAGGTGGCAGTGATGCAGGACATTGCTGCCCACCTATGGGATGTCAGCATGCTGAGACGCTGCCGTAGGACCACAGTTTATAAACACTGAGCATTTCAGAGTTCAGTTTAGGGTGATGATGAAGCCAGGCCCAGCTCAATGGCTTTGAGAGGTGTCTATGAACATGATTAGCTGTGTGTTCTCTTTGACAGCTGGTCACAGGTGCATCTGAGTACACCTATCACCTGTACATGAGTACACAAGTTGGGACAGACACAAACTTAGCCCTTACATAGAGTTCCATGGTGACATCACTTTGCTAAAAAGAGCCCTGTGAGACTAGGTTCAACTCAAAGTCCGCAACCCGATTTGACCATAGATACTTTTCCCACATAATACAATTAATTCTCAATAAACATTTCAGAAATTCTGCTTCGTGGTAACTTATGCATAAACTTTAGAAAAGTTATTAAATTTTTTCTGCAGCCTGAAAGGATTCTTATGATTTTTCTTTTGTCTTTATTAACTCCCTGGTATCATAATCATTTGTGCTAAAGTCATCTGTTCTCCCTGGTAACACAGCTTTAATTTTTTCACTTTACCCCCACATAAGCATATACACAATCCTTACCACTTTACCCCCACATAAGCATATACACATTGCTACTGGCTTAAAGACAGAGGCCCTGGGTGGGTGGGGGATAGGGGAGGTAGCCTTTCTTGGGACAGGTGATCTCCAGGCCCGGGGGTGGCGGGGCACACTTGGACAGTAGAAGTGAACCTCTGGCATGTGCATTAAAGGGAGGGAGGGAGAGCAGATAGAGCAGGGACAGCCCTGTCCTCAGGAAGGAAGACCAGGGGCCAGGAGTTGGCTGAGGTCAGCGCCAGGCCCTGGGCTGGATGCAGCGGGTCTCTCCCCACAGTTCTGGGAGCAGAATCCAGACCGCTGGGCCAGGCTTTTCCAGACACTCATACGCACGCCACCACCAGCTCCAAAGGCCTTTGCCCTGGAAGGTGAGGAGGAGGAGAGCTTAAAAGAGGATGGAGCAGAAGACGTGATGCGAGGGCCTGGAAGCACCAGTGAGCACTGGCTGTGCTGCACCGGGTCTGCGCCCACGCCCTGCCCTTCTCCAAAGCCCACCTTACCTCATGATGTCCTGGGCACTACATGACCCCTTGCCCCTCCACCTTCATCCAAGCTGCCATTCTCTTAATGCTAATAGACCGTAAGACAGGTCTCTGATTAAATTACATCGTAAAACTGCTCTGAAAATTAAGTACTTTTTATGCCCTTCTCCTTGATTTTTGCCACTTATTTCTCCAAATTCCTTCTACTTCCTTTGACTGACACAATTCTATTCCAAAAAGTTCTTTTTATTCAGGAATCATGGACTACACCATGTGGCAACCATCACAGTAATAATTCATTCTAACAAAAATCATCAATGGATGCCAATAGTAGTGGGTAAAAGTTTGATGAAGAACAGGAAACTTACAGTATAAAAGTACCTCCCTACAAGATATTGATTAATTATGAAAGGGAAAATAGTGGCTTTAGATTGGAGGAATCAGGCAGACAGCCCCTTAACCAAGTGATCAAAGTTAATTAACCTACCAGTTCTCTGTGCCTCTCGATAGGCTGCACTGAGAACACAACAGCACTGTGTCAGTGGTGCTCCTGCCAAAGAGGCATAACCGGAATCTCCTCAGGAAATAGCACCTAAGCACAAACTGAGAGAATTCTACAAAATAACCCGTCTATATTCTTTAAAAAATAAGAAATACTGAGAACTGTTCTGAATTAAGGGAAGACTAAAGAAACATAGAAGTTAAATGCAAAGCACGACATGGGATTTTTTTTTTCCTATAAAGTATTATAGCAAAATTATAGGACAGTTGTATAGTATGATAGGACAATTGCCAATATTTGAATCTGGTCTGTAGGTTAATTGCGCTGTATCAATACTAATTTTCTGATAAGAGAAAGTCTCCATTTTCAGGAAATACACACTAAATGAGTGTGTATGAATCATCATGTCTGTAACACTGTCAAACAATAGTTCAGGAGTTTACACACAGATAGAAAGGTAGACAGAGGGAACTTGTGAGCACAAATATGGTTCACTATCAATAGGTGGAGAAACTGGCTGAAGGGTATATGTTGATTCTTTGCGCTATCTTTGGAACTTTTCTGTATGTCTGAGATTATGTCAACATGTAAAGCTAAACACATGAGTTTCTAGATACCATAAAGCCACCAAGAAAACAGGTTTAGCACCTCTAGAATTAGAACTCATGACGGGGCAGATATTAGGGTCCCGAGGCCAGCTTGATTTGAGAGGCTGGGCATCCTTGCTGAAGATGGGAATGGAAGGGAAGTCATAGGGATTCTCCCTCTTACTGACCCTATAAAAAATCCCAATCTGACTTCATGAGACAATTTTTTATGCATAGTTCACTATTTTGGTCTAATTCATGTAACTTTGTGTATCATTAACTTTGTTGTAAGTTTGTTAAGAGTCAAACCCCAATTACGTTATTGGTGTTATCACCATTTATGTGGCTCAGTTTTAATAATTTATTGTTCATGAAGCTTGTTAGTTCCTTTATAATGTAAAACAATTGACAGGGACTCAATTTCGCCCCGCTTGCTTTTTGGAACATTGTTATTTCTCTGGTATTTCAGACCGAGAAGGCATTGCAATCTAATGGTACAAGCTTTGATGTCAGTCCAGACAGAAGGGTCCGAATCCAGACCATCCACTTCAGCAAGGTGAATCTGGGCAAGTCACCTACTTCCTTTGAAGTCTGTTTTCTTAGGTATAAAGTGCAGAAAATAAAGCATGGTTGTGAGGACTATGAGGCTTCACCATAAAAGAACTGCCCAGTCCCTGGCTGGTGGTGATTGTGAGAAAAAGCCTCAGAAATCAATTTTTTCAAAATAAATTCTGGATGAACCAACACTCCCGTTTCCCTTTGTAAACGCTGCTTCAGCCCTCCAGCAAAATGAATCCTCTATTCCCTGGAACAGCTAACATGCTTTTCCAAGTCAGTTGTTTTAATGCCAATTGTGCCCGGATTGCAAATAGGCAATTTAATCAAATAGAAACTTAAAAAATATGAGTGAAAAAGTTGTTTCTATGTAAACTAAGTTGACTATTTGGAAACACTCACAGGCTGAATTAGGTGTGGATGAAGCGGCTGTAAAAGATGGGAGATGGGGCCATGAGCCAGCTTTGCAGGGCTCTTCCTCTGCTTCCCGCAAAGCTGTAACTGGAAACCAGAGATAAGGTATCATGGGTGTGGCTGAGGTAAGAAAGATGATATAGAATGCCAAGTAGGCAATCTCTATTCACAGGGAATGTCTTGGCCTTATCTGGGACTGGCATTGCATGAGTGTACCCTGTGTGGAAGTTCAAGAAAAATGTGTAAGGCACATTTACATCATTTTTTGGATTTCCCCCTTTCAACAACTTTTCTGATTCATCGATCCCAATATTCCCATGTTCTCCCAGGATGTCTCGCGGAGGCTATTTCCAGTCTGCTCTTTGCAACCACCTGGGAAGCTTTGACATCTCTGATGACTGGAGATGTCGTCCCCTCACTCCCAGAGACTCTGATTTAATCGGTCTGGGTAGGGCCTGGCCATGGGGATATTTTAGCAGCTCAGGTGATTCTAACGTGCCACGAGGGTTCAGTGCCACTGCTGTGCATTATTTGCCATTTGGGCCTTAAATCTGGGGCCATGTTTGCAAGAGCCAGATGGAGAGTCTTGGCATCCACTCAACCCCTCCTCAAAAAGCCAGCCAGGTGGCTTGTGCAAACAATCTGTAAGAGTCCCTGAGCTGGACTGAGGAGTCTGAACCCCTGGAGAGCAGCTTCCCAGAAGAGTGGAAGGGGCACCGGGGACAGTCCACACCGTGTCAGTAGGATGGGCTGCAGACCAGATGATCTGGTAGACCGATATGAAGAGGCGAGGTGAGAATGACCAGTCTCAGGTAAGTGCCGTGATTATGCATGTGATGATGATGTCCTGTGTTCAAGGAGAATTTTCTTGAGGTCAGACATTTCATTTTCCTACCAATGGAAGATGGGATGTTCTTATATATAGTCGATTCTCACTATTCACAGTAGCTATGTTCTATAAAGTTACTGTGAACACTGAATTAGCTAATGCTGAGCCATTGCTCCTAGAGGGAAATACCTGGTTAGGTGTCTGAGAGTCTCTGGCCACATCTTCATCAACTGATCAATTGATAACCTTGTGTTATATATGTTTCTGTTTAAAAACACCTTCTTTAACATATATTGCTGATTCATTAACAATGAGCTCATGGCCAACACCACTAAGTGTTGATTATCTAACACACATTTTCTCCAGAAGGCATGTCGCAGCCCCTTGAGCTCAGGAACACCACACAGCACCTCGGCACTACACTGGGGCCATTTTAAACAGTGAAATCACCAACAAAAAGCACAAAAATATGGCAAACTTAGCACTAAATAACCACATACAAAAAGCACTTGTTTGCCTGAGGAGGGCTGAAACGAAAAGGCAGGGCTGGCCTTGCTCCACCTCAGCTGGGAAGTGTGCTTTGGGTGACAACTTTTTTAATGCTCTGCAATGCACATGTTTATAGGTGACTGGGGAAGCACTAAAAGTATTGATTTTGGGGTTACAAATCAATTTTCACGAGTGGGTGAATTCAGCAAAGTGGAAGCCACAGATTCCTCCTGCCCCACCAGTCTGTGTCTCACCTTCAAAGTCCTGCCTACCTCTTCAGGGGAGCCTTTGGGCTCTGCAACCTGCCGAGCTAAATCAGCCCATCGATTCACCAATCAATCAATACTAACGAAGTATTTCAAAGCCCTGGTATGATCTGAATGTTTTTTGTCCCGTCTCAAATTTCTGTGTTGGAAACTTAATTCCCAGTGCAGCAGTATTGGGAGATGAAGCTTAATGCTATAGGAAGGGCTTGTGGGAGTGGGCTCTCTCTGCCACTCTTCCGTCAGGTGAGCATAGGGCGTTCCTCCTCTCAGGACACAGCTTCCAAAGCGGGAAATTGAGGTCCTGAGAAGCTGAGGACCTGCCAGGCCATTTAACTCCACAGCCACACCCCTTCACCCGCCCCACCCCATCAATGCCCTGAACACCCCCAGGTACACCCTTAAGGAACTTACTTTGTATTAAGAACTCAGTGAGACCCTGAGCATCAACTCGGCAATCTCATCCTCCTCTAGAGAACTCCGAATGTTGGGAGGGATCACAGCGCGCTCCATCTTCTCCCAGGTGCACCCCACTTCCTAACACCTTGGGGAATAGGTCGGAAGGAAAGGAAGGGTGACGCGAGAGGTTTCGTCGTTGTGCCCTACAGGAAGATGTCAGGCCTGAGGCCACTTCACTCTCCCAAGTTGCTGGCTGGGTCTCAGGTGTTTTGGCCGTCACAGCCCAGCGCGACGGGTACAGCAAACACCCAAACCTTGGGCAGAGACCAAACGGTCACTTCCCCGCCCCCCGGGCGCAGTATGCAAATCCAAGCACCAGGAAGTAGCTGGGACCTCTCGGCCGAGCCCAGCGACCGCTAGTTCCTCTCCCGCCGCGCCGGGCCGCGCCGCCGCTCGCTCCCCGGCCGTGGCGCCTCTATAACTTCGTATAATGTATGCTATACAAAGTTATGC
>NW_007728274.1:96842-111470 GCF_000696425.1 Galeopterus variegatus | reverse complement strand
CGCTGGGGCGCGGTGGGAGGTGCTGGCGCGGGGGCGCGACGGGTCTTTCCCGGCGCCCGCCGGGGGCCGGCCGCTGTCCCCGCTCGGGTCACTCTCCGCGGGCGGAGGAGAAGCCCTTCTCTACGCGAGCCGGCGCGCCGCAGAGATCCTGGAGGGGACTCCGGGGATTGCGCAATCTGGTCTCCCCACTGGAGCCTGGGTCCCCAGAGTCGAGGGGAGGGGATCGGCCGGGGCCCTGTCCCAGGCCCGCGGCCAGCTGCCCTCTTTGGTGGCTCCGGGCAGGAGCGTGACGTCTAGGGGCTGCAGCGGAGTCGAGCCGGCCGCCTGCAGAGGGGCAGTCCGGTGCCTTGGCTGTGAGAGGAAGCGAGAGTTATTTTAAGAATTCAGGGGTTGCCTCTCTCGCCGTGGGGGAAGGGCGTGAGAGTCAGTTTCCACATTGCTGCGTTTTCTTGGTCAACTGTGCCTCTTCTCGACGGGGTGCATTTGTGATGGCCCTTCTAATAGCCCGCTTGTTGTATGGACTTGTGGTTGTGTCTTCATCTCTTTTATATCCCCGTGCGTGTTAATTACCCCAAATCCACCCAACTTCTTTGCCTTCTCAGAGACCCATGTTGGAATCTGGGCCTTGCAATTTCCTATTGTCCATGAAGGGGACCAATTATTGGAAATTCCCTGTTTGGGTTTCCTCATCGTTGAGGGAGCATACTTACCTTCTGGGCTATTTAGTACAGGTAAAGCCCCTGCCACATACTAGCATTCCCTAAGAGGTGTTATTGTTGTTTATTGCAGCTAATTCTGTCCATGAAAATGAGGCTTTGCAGTTTGGTGATTTGAAACCCAAGACTTCATATCTCATTTAACCACCTGACTTTCCTAATAAATGTGCTTCATAAATACATGAGGGATTTGCTGTCTTAAAGCAGGGCCCAGCAGTCTGACTTCCCCTAAAAATTAGCCAGTAAAGATGTTTGACTTTTGGTTTGTTGTCTGCCCCCAGCCGCTGTAGGGATGGATGTTCAGTGCCTCGGGGAGCTGGCGCTGAGAGTACAGGAGCTTACTAAGCCCTTCCCAAGTCAGGGTAAGCTCTGCTGGGAGAGGATGGCGTCCAGTTAGTCTCTCCATTCTCAGTTGGAGGCAAGGAGGTAAGCGTTTGGAGGCTTGAAGAAGTTTAATTAAACCACAAGAGACTGGTGACTGGGCCTCTTTGGATGTAAATGGGCTGACCCTCTTTCTGAGTGAAAGGTGAGGGAAAAGAAAACAGGAGCCAGGAAACCTGAGTTTTGGTTTCTTCCACCATTTAGTAGAGCTGTGATTTGGGATAAGACACTCAGGTCATTTATTCAGCCAGCATTTCCATCATAGCAGCAACCAGAGTTTTGTTATTTGTCTGTGTGTTCACAGTCTGTACTGACCACTACAATGGAAGCTCCATGAAAACGGCTTTATCTATCTTGTCCAAAACAATAAGCCAGGTGCCTGGCACATAGTAGGTGTTCAACCGAGATTCCTTGGGAGAAGGAATGAGGCCTGCTGTGAGCATGACCCTGTGCAAAGCTATGGACACAGGGAGATGAAGACACAGGGCTGGGGATTTGAGGGGCTTTGTTGACTATAAAGTTACCCACCACTAGTGTTCTAAACGGGAATCTCCCTTCAGGACTGGTCACCTCTACTGTATTGCAGGAAGAGAGGTCTTGATGTGGAGTCGTAAGATGTCTCCTGCACAGATGATAGTTGGCTCAGTCCCAAAGACCCTCTTTATCTTAGTCACGGCGTTGCATAAGTATGTGGAGATTTTGAAATATGCCTCCTCCACCTCCAATGACTTCCTTTTGGCAGAAAAGTGGTCCAGCACAGTTTGGTGAATCAATGACTTTCTAATACTTTTAGTTCCATCTGTATTTTTATTCAGAAATAAATCACCAAAACATCAGAGATTCTTGCTGCTTCATGTGAACATTCAGAGTTGTAATTTAACAAAACTACACCATATTATCCATATACAAACCCACACTAATTTTATCAAGAAGAATGCCATGTGTACATGCCCACAGCATGGGACATTGTTACAGCTCACTCCTACTGATGATCATTATGATACATAGTGAATTAGTGTTAACATTAAAGGGTCACCGCAATCATTAGTCAGGGCTTTGATCAATGACACATTGATAGCAGAGAAATCCTCAAACCTGTCCTGGGCTCTTCCTAGTGGTGATGGTGCTAACCCCTTTCACTTGTCCAGGGCTCTGAATCCTTCCTGAACTCGAATTTCACTTGAACCTCTTGTGGCTTTTACAGGATAGTCAGGGACAGATACAGGAAAGGAGGTTCAAGGGCTTGTCCAAGGGGTCACAGCCCTGGTTAAGTGGCACCACTAGGCATAGTAGGTATGTTTTCTGGCTTTTCCCACTTGTCCACCTTTGGGCCTGTAGTAAGATACTCAGTTGCCTAAAAGCAAAGAAACTTTACTTATCATTTAATAAACATTTTAAAAACGAAATCATGAAGCAGTTTTCTTCATTATCACTTGGTAATTGTCTGAGCTAAGCGACTAGCTGCTTAGGACATAGGACCAGATGCACATCAAGCTGGGCACCTAAGCTTTCTTCTGCAAATGAATTTCTGTGACTATCATTACTGCTTCCTGCTTGGGCATAAGAGTGGGGGTCACCAATAACTGCTAAGGTGAAACCTATACTGGCTGCTGTCCAAGCAGCTCTAGTGACTGCCTTGGGAGCTATCAGGTGCTTATTGGTTAATACAGAAGTTCCCAAGTAATACTTTGCAAAAAATCTCGCCTAGCCTCCGCTAGAAATGCCTCCTGCATGAATCCTACCAGCTTCCTTGTGTGGTTGTTATAACAGTGAGAGCATCATTCAAGGTGAAAATATAAAGTAAGGAGACAGGGCCCATAGGACGCATGTTAAAACACATATCCCGTTTTCTGTGCACCTGCTATGTGCAAGGCACCATTAAGCCAATACTCCTAAAATAGATATACATTGCCTCCCATCTTTCAAGGTTGATAATGAAGAGAAAGACATGGAAGAGGAAGTTGTTGTTTTTTTTTTTCAATCAGAAGTACTGAAAGATTTCTTACAGCTGCCTAGTTTCCTGGCACTTAAAATTGTGAAACTTTGAGTTCATTCTATCATCATTTCTAAAATTTATTTTGAGTAAGTTCCCATTTGGGGGAGATGCCCAAGTGTAGAAAATGATATGGAAATCTGCCAATTGAGGAATTAAGAAATTTTCTAACAGGCCAGTTTAAAGACCAAGATCTTCTCTTAGATATCTTTGGCTTCAGTTAGTTGGTAGGGCTCTCTTGTAATTTAGAATGGAAAATTTAAATACTTACTTGGGATGATATATTAAAGAGGCTCATCCATGCTGACAAGTGCAAGGGGCCTATAATAGCCTTTTTTCTTTATTCTTGGGCTTTTTCTTCATTGTTTTGTACTTCATTTTCCCTTGTTATTGCATGAGCTGTCAGTATTCCTTGTTTGCCATAGAGTGCAAGGGGCCTATAATAGCCTTTTTTCTTTATTCTTGGGCTTTTTCTTCATTCTTGTTTTGTACTTCATTTTCCCTTGTTATTGCATGAGCTGTCAGTATTCCTTGTTTGCCATAAAGCTATTTTTTTTAAGTTGTGTTTACAATCAGGACATAGTTTTCCTTGGTATAGAACTCTTCCAAAGTGTCGTTTCACTGTGCTTTATTAACCCTCAACATATCGCTCCTTCCCCAGCCCCCCTCTCCAACTCTTTCCTTACCATCTTACAAGCTAGGAATTGACGTGGTATGAGTTGACCATTTATGGGGCGAGATTATCAGTTAGTGTCATACTTGTAACTGTGCTCAGTGTTCACACTAAGATACCTAAATGATGTCCGATAAAATTACACAAATGGGGATAAATTTACAGAATCAGTTTGAGTATTTGTTTCTTAAAGGTCTAGGCTCTGCTTTTGTTGAGTTGTAGAACACTGGGTAGCTCAGAGGGTCTTTTAGTCTGTCTCGTCTTCTTTTCACAATTCATGTTTCAAAGACAAACACTGAAAGCTTGCCCACACTCTCTCGTTTCTGTGAGCAACTAAAATCACTCTCACTGCCCTTTATTGACTCCAAACCATACTGCTTGGAAGCTCCTTGGTAAATCCCCTGGTGGGGCTCTAGAGACTCTGTTTGCCCCTCTTAGGTGCTGGTGAGAGCATGTGATGGAGGGATGGCTCTGTGTTCATTCAGTGTCCCTGAAGCAGTGACGTCCTCTTGGGGTTTGGGCCTCCTGGGTGCTTCTCCTCTTCCTGTAAATGTTAACCCCCATGGGATGACGGGAATGAAGAAGCTGTTCTGGGAGAGGGAGGACCACTCTGGAAAGGGAGGAGCACTTCTGCTTTCCACGGGGAAGCTGTGTCACGGGGAAGGAGGAGGCTGGCGAGGAAGTGATACTTCCTCCTGCCCAAGGGGCCAGGCGGGTCATTTGCCTGCAGCCCCACCTTCCTTGCCACCCAACTGCTTTTCCTCAGGGTTCTTTCTGCCACTTTCTGCTCTGCCATTTCAGTTCACCCCTGAGAGAGCAAGGGAGAGAGGATGAACCTAGAGCCCTCAGTGTGGAGCCTTCTCTGGCAAGGGAGGCCTGCAGTGAATGTACACAGAAAATGTACATTTTTAAATTCCCTATTATGGAAACTGTTGCAAAACTTTAAGTAGATATTTTGAAATCTTTCAATGTTAGGCAATATAATAATATCTTAATCCTAAGTACAATAGTTCAGGGCTATTTTTGAAACTGTTTAAACTACTTGTTAAATTCTTGCAATAGAGCTGTAGCTGTCAGACTTCTTTGACCACAGCCCATATCAAGAAACAGATTTTACCTTGTTCCCAAGCACACATCTATCTGTATGCAAACAAAACAAAACGCGGAAATAAAATTTGGTGGAAGAGCCCCTCCTCTTAGCTTGTTGGAGGAGTGTGCTGTGGACCAGTCCCTAGGAGGCTAGCTTGGCAAGCTCTGTCAGGGTTTAAAATGCTCAGAGTGGGCCCCGCAATTCCACAGGCTCCAGGCTAACAGACATACATATTAAGATAAGTCCGTACAGTGGAATACCTTGGAAATACCCTAAGAGGTTGCATTCAATTACACTTACTAATAGGAAAAGAAAGTTGAAAAAAGCTGAACATGATACCATAAATGAAATAAAATATTCGTATGTGAGATATAGTGATTATTTTTGGGTGATGGGTGAATGCAGATTTCTTTTCTTTTGTACATCTTTATTTCTTAAAAGAACAAACATCACTTATATGATTTTAAAATAGCGTAGTATAAGGAGCAATGAAATGAAGCCAGTGGGACTGCAGAGGGTAGGGGGGAGCAATCTGGGAGCTTTGGAACCTCCGTGGCCAGAGTGAGGTGGTAGGGATGTAATTGGAAGCACCTGCCACAGGAGAGCTGATGAATGTTGTAAATATTGGAGAAGCTTCCACCGATTTGTTTAGTATTCAGATTAGCAAACCTTCTTTGAGTACCTACTGGGAGTCTGGCCCAGTGTTAAGAGCTGAGGTACAAATCTGCATATGCTGATGGACATCCTAATAGGAGAGGGCCGAATGCACTGGAGAAGGGGCATTACTGCGCAAGGAGAGGATGGATCATGCAGGCGTCATTCATTGTCACCAGAACTTTGTTTAGGGAGACTGTGGTCAGGCTTGGTAGGTAGGCTTCAGGAGAGGGCCGAATGCACTGGAGAAGGGGCATTACTGCGCAAGGAGAGGATGGATCATGCAGGCATCATTCATTGTCACCAGAACTTTGTTTAGGGAGACTGTGGTCAGGCTTGGTAGGTAGGCTTCTAAGGTCCTTGGCCATAATACGAAATGTTGGATTTTATGGCATAAATGAAGGGGAATCATTGGAGCTTTTTAGTGAAAAGCCATTTTTTTTCCATCACAGGCAATTTCTTGCCTAGGCTGTTTCGTAATGAGGCATTTATGATGTAGCTAAAGAATGAAGAGACATCGAACACTCATTTACTTCTTGGAATAAGTAGATGATTAACTGAGGGACTCAAAGGGACTACCCCAAAGATTAACTTGGAGCCTGAAAATAACATTTATTGCTGTTGTTCATGACAACACAAAGCTTAACACTGTAATTGTCACCTGCAAGTAGGTGCTTGATACCTTCCTAAATGATGTTGATCTTGTCCTTTTATCTA
Source organism: Galeopterus variegatus (assembly GCF_000696425.1). Taxonomy (NCBI): domain Eukaryota; kingdom Metazoa; phylum Chordata; class Mammalia; order Dermoptera; family Cynocephalidae; genus Galeopterus; species Galeopterus variegatus. The sequence continues at coordinate 105,246 of NW_007728274.1, read as the reverse complement.
AATCTTGAGGACTGCAACACTCTCGAAGAAATAAGTAATTTAGAGTTGACGTCTAAGTTTCAGTGGAGTTATAAGTCTTTTCCTTTTGATTTAAAAGAAGGAGAATATGTTGTAAAGCTGTAGCTTGGTGTTGGGATTATTCTTATGATATATAATATAGTTTAGATATATTGGGCCCCCCAAAGCTCATGTTAAAATCTGATCCGCAGTGTGGCAGTGTTGGGAGGTGTTTGGGTCACAGGGAAGGATCTTTCATGAAGAGATTAATGTCATCCCTGGGGGGGTGGGTTGTGAGTGATTTCTTGCTCTATTAGTTCCCATGAGAGCTGGTTGTTTAAAGGACCCTGGCACCTCCCCTACCCCCTCTTGCTTTCTCTCGCCATGTGATCTCCTTGCACCCTCTGGCTGCCTGCTGCTTTCCACCATGAGTAGAAGCAGCCTGAAGCCCACACCAGATACAGCTGTTCCAGAATCGTGAGCCAAATAAACCTCTTTTCCAGTTTCATGTCTTCTGTTATAGCAACACAAAAACGGATTAATACAATATATAAATTAGTTTGTTAAAAGTATTACCATAACTAGGAATGGCAAATTTGGTCAAAACCAAGGAACTACCTGCATAATCAGGTATAGCATATTGAATATCTATGTGCTCAATGCCTATGAGGGATAATTTATTTTAAATTTGAGGGGAGATAGTACAATATGGAAAGAAAATGAGCTTATAATTGAGTCACATCTGAGTTCCTATCTAGGCTTCCCCACTTGTGACTTTGGGCAAGTTACTTATTCTCACCAGTTCTTCATTTATAAAATGATGATGATAATACCCACCTTTCAGGTTTGTAATTTCCTAGCCCTTTCTGGTACACAGTAGGCATGTAATAAAAGGGGGCTGTTTTTATTGCTAGCCGATGATTACCTCTTAGAGGGGAAGTGATCATCCCTTCCTTCCATCCACAAACATACACTGATTAAAAAGCTTATCCTTTGCCACAGCCCTGGGGAAGTTCAGAGTCTAGTGGGAGAGTCAGCCATGCCCCATGCCGCCTGGCTCAGAGTCCCACCGGCTGGAGCTTGGGTGTTTGACCGGTTGAACTTCCCCTCTTCTTATAAGGTACCGGGAACTGCGATGAGCCCAGAGATCACACACAGGGGCCAACAGTGGGGTCTCTGCATTTAAAGATGTCCTAAGTAGTGAGGGTGTGGGACAAAAGCTTGTGGCCACTGCTGTCCTAGACATGTGTGCTAAGTGCTCTGCAAGCAGAAAGAATGGCATTCTCCAGTTGGAGGTCTTAGGGGGAAATGCAAATGTATGAAAGGGCCTGGGGAGTCCAAACAGCTGGAGCCCCTTGGCCTGGGCTGCATCCTTCAGTAAATGAGAGGCTCATGACAAATACGGTGAAGGACACATCTCTGGCTTCAAGCTAACTTTTAATATAGAGTTTATGGTCATCAGTATAATCAAATGCAGCACCATGGAGGTTGATTTTTGTCTTTCTGGACCACACTGACTTTTTGAATTGTTTCAAATTTAGTAGATGCCCAATGGGTATAAAAAAAAATTTTAACAAGGTAAATTTTGTAACTGCATGCATATCTTTTACTTTATGGTTGTCAGTCACTTTTAAAGTTTTAAATAAATTAAGATAACCATTAAATGAGAGTTTAATTGTGATTTCCCTTAAATTCCATTACATGTGGATATTCTTTCAAGAGTCTAGTAGAAAAAAAAAATTCCAAATGCTTTGGTGAATGACTGTTAAATGTTACATCATTGCTGTAGTTATGACAGGTCTTAAACTAAGGCACTACTGTGTGATCCAGTTTAACAAGTGCCTGTCCCTTTGTGGTATCAAGTATCAACCACTGGGCTTTGACATCACCTATCTTCCTCGGTATCCAACATTAGAATCATGGACGCTGACAGAGGGAAGAGATTTTGGTAGCATATCTTACACATAAACCTTAATAGGTAGTCACTTTTCCTTGAACACTGGGTCTCATTTTTTCTGCACAGGTGATGGAGGCCACATTGTGAGAGCACTGTGACAAAGATGTTACTGGGGTTCCCAGAGTGTCTCATTTCAGTTTTGGACAGCTATAGGTGTAAGAAAGCTTTTTCTCCCAAGCTTCAATCTTTTATTTCCATAATTTCTGCCTGTTGGTTCTAGCTCCACCCTCTGGCACGGTTTTACACATTGCAGGCCAGCACTGTTGGACTGACTAAGTCACCATGCACTGTGGTTATTTGTACAGGATGTGTAGGACCCAGCGCTCTTGCCCTACTTCCTTCGTAACAGAACCCAGATTCTTCCAGGATCCATCTTCCTCACAGACTCTTCAGCAGATGTTTTCCCTGTCCCCACCTTTGGCATGGCCCTGACTGGTCATAGGCTCCTGTTCTTGGCCTTGATTGGTTCATAGATGGATAATAACAGAACCCAGATTCTTCCAGGATCCATCTTCCTCACAGACTCTTCAGCAGATGTTTTCCCTGTCCCCACCTGTGGCATGGCCCTGACTGGTCATAGGCTCCTGTTCTTGGCCTTGATTGGTTCATAGATGGATATACATTGGATTTGACAGAAATCAGGGAAACAAAGTCATGTTCCTTGGATGGTCCTAAAATATAAGAGGGAAAGGAGTGGGGGAGGGAGGAGAGAAGGAAAGGGAGAGAATAGATGAAAGATAAACAAAAAGCAAATCTGAGAGGCAAGGAATTGGAGGGAAAATACTGTAAGTCATCTTCATTACTAATTTGTAATGTACACTGTGGGTGGTTGTCCACGCTGTGTTTCTTCTGATCACACAGACTGGTGTGGGATTAATACTCATAACTGGGCTTCTGAAACCACAGCTTCTTTTGAAAAATGTATATTTAATGAGCACTGCGTTAGGCATTGTAGCAGGTGCTTTGGGGAAATATGAATGTGAATGAGTGTGAGGTTCCTGCCCTGGAGGAGTTCATTGTGCTGTCTCCTCTCTGGGCTGTTCACCAACCAGAACACGGACAAATTGATGTGGCCATGGGTGGGACAGTTGCTTTCTTGCTCAGGAGATTCCTGGGAACCCAAATCAGTGCCCAGAAACCAATATTTATGGTAAGAAGGAAGGCGGTGCAGTGAAGTGGTTAGAACACAGGGTGTTAATCACATCTGGGCTCAAATCCCAGGTCTGTCCTTTCTTAGCTGTGGGCCACTGTCCAGGTGCTGGCCTTGCTAGCCTCAGGGTTCTCATATTGAAACCTCAGCTTGGTTGTGAGGGTTCCAGTTTGTAATGGACCTGAACTAGTTACATGTGAAGTACATAGTAATGGTAGTCTTTGTTAATGTTATTATCAAAAGAAAGTTGCTTAGGAGGGCCACTATCAGAAAACAGAAGTGAAGAAGTGGTGTCGAAGATGGAGAAATTGGAATCCTTGTGGAATATTGGTGGGAATGTAAAATGGTGCAGCCACTAAGGAAAACAGTATGGCAGTTTCTCACAAAGTTAAAAATAGAATTACCATATGAATTAGCCCGTTTCTGTTGTTTATAACATAAATACCTGAAACTGGGTAATTTGTAAGAAAACAATATTTATTGCTTACAGTTTTGGATGCTGGGAAGCCCAAAGTCCAGGAAACACATCTGTTGAAGGCCTCGTTGGTGGTGACAGTGACACAGGGGTCTCACATTGAAGAGTGGCAGAAGTTTTCCCAAAGAGTATTTTTTTTGAAAAAAATTAAGTATGACCCACACATAGAAACGTACAGAAACAGAAAAGTCTGGCTCAGTGCAAACCCACATGTAACCACCCCCAAATCAAAAAGCAGAACCATGCTTGCAGCGGTGTATCGCTTTCCCCCAACAGAACTCTCTAGCCTCAAAGGCACTGAAACACTTCCTCATATACTCTCTTTTTAAAGTCACCAGAACCACTCCAGTTATTATAAGAGTGGATCAATCTATTCACCAGAGTACAGTCCTCACAATCCAAACCTCTCCAAGGCTCCACCTTTCACCAACCACAGTAGGATTTCCCACCTTCAACAGTTACAGGGGGGTTAAGCTTCAGTGACTTTGGAGGGCCATTCAACCCACTGCATTCCACCCCAGCTCCCAAAACTCATGTTTTTTTCACATACAGATATGTTTATTTTATCCCCAAAGTCTTAACTTGTTTCAGCTCAAAAGTCCAAAGTTCAAAATCCCATCTGAAATTAAAACAAATTGTCTACTTCCAAGATACAACAGCGGACAAGCAAATATTCCTGGGTGATCTTTGCCCCAGTTCCAGTAAGTCCCTTCTCGTTTACATCTGAGACTTCCTTAGAATGATCTTTACAGTCCATATTTCTATGAGCATTCTGGTTGCCACCTTTAATCAGTCCCTAAGATGTTCAAAACTCTCCTCAACAGCATCTAGGCTTCTTTTCTAGCCCGTTCTTCCAAATTTTTCCAGCCTCTCCTGAACACCCAGTTCCAAAGCCACTTCCACATTTTCAAGTATTTGTTATAAGCAACACCCCTTTTCTTTGGTACCAATTTTCTGTATTAGTCTGTTTCTGTTGCTTATAAGTACCTGAAACTGGGTAATTTGTAAGAAAACAAAATGTATCGCTTACAGTTTTGGAGGCTGGGAAATTTAATGTGTAGGGACTATATTCGGTGAGGGTCTTCCTTGGCAATAATGCAGGGATCTCACGTGGCAGAATGGCAGAGCAGAGAGAGACTAACCTCCTCATTCACCCTCTTTTTAAAGCCATCAGAACCACTCCCATTATTCTAGAGTGGATCAACCCATTCACGAGGGTATAGTCCTCACAATTCAGTCACCTCTTCAAGGCTCCACCTTTCACCTACCACAATAGGATTTCCCACCCGCAGCAGTTACGGGGGTTTAAGCTTCAATGATCTTGGGGGTCCATTCTACCCACTGCACCATATGATGTGGCAATTCCACTTCTGGGTGTAGACCCAAAAGAATTGAAAGTGGGGTCTCGAAGAGATGTTCGGACACCCTGTTTATAGCAGCATTATTCACAACAGCCAAGGAGTAGAAGCAACCCAAGTACCCATCAATGGATGAAACAAAAGGTGGTCTATCCATATAATGGGATGTTATTCAGCCTTAAAAAGGAAGGAGATTCTTACTCATGATACAACATGGGTGAACCTTGAGGACATTATGTAAAAGAAATAAGCTAGTCACAAAAGGACAAATAACTGTGATTCCACTTCTATGAAATACCTGGAGTAGTCAAATTCATAGAGACAAAAAGTAGAGTGGTGGCCACCAGGGGCTGGTGGGGGGAGGTGGGGATGGGGAGTAATTGTTTAGTGAGTATGGACTTTCAGTTTTGCAAGATGAAAAGAGTTCTGGAGATGGGTCGTGGTGATGGTTGCACAAGAATATGAATGTACTTAATGCTTAATGAATTACATGCTTAAAAATGGTTAAGTTGTAAATATTATGTTATGTGTATTTTACCACAATTTTCAAAAATGATTTTAAAAAGTTAAGAAGCAGAAATGTGTACAAATAGACAGGGGTGGGTTTGAGGATATTTCATTAGGTTTGATAAATTGCCCTTCTTGTGGCAGGGGATTTGCCTACCAAGCAGATGGGTGCTCACTTTTTTGGGGGGGGAGGGGAGGGGACAAAGTCTTTAACTCCCTATTATTTAATACAAGGTCATGTGGATTTCCAGCTGACAAAATACTGAAGTGGCTGTGATGTGAGAAAGAGTACGGTAATGGGGAAATTTACAAAGGCAGAGATTGTGGATTTGGGAGTCAAGAGATTTCTCACAATCAAAGCTGCCTGCAGGGCATGGGCTCTGGTGTAAAGTTGTCTTCCAGTTAGAAGTTTGTCAGCTCAGGTTTTTAGAATAGGTTGAATTAGACAGCTCTAAAGGGTGCTTTCTAATTTGATGATACTGTTATTTCTAGCTATGTACTCACTGATTCCAAACAACGTAACAGGAAATAATATTTCTGATGGAGTTTTTCCTAATAGGCTTCAAGGGGATTTTGAAAAAAATTTTCCCTAAGAGTATTTTTTTTGAAAAAAATTAAGTATGACCCACACATAGAGATGTACAGAAACAGAAAAGTCTGGCTCAGTGCAAACCCACATGTAACCACCCCCAAATCAAAAAGCAGAACCATGCTTGCAGCGGTGTATCGCTTTCCCCCAACAGAACTCTCTAGCCTCAAAGGCATCTACCATCCTGCTTCTAGTTTTAGTTTAGTTTCCAATGTAGGCTTTTTAACAATATAAGGAATAGAAAAGCAGTACAGCACCATTTGGGTTGGCAGATAAACAGATTTTCAAGCTGTGGGTTTGGCTGCCACTGGCATCTCTGTGTGTGTTGAATTTACTGCGATTCAGTTGGAGAACAAGCCCTTGTTTGGTTTTTATACCCTGACTAATCAGATGCTAAAATTCTATGTGAGTTTGATCTGAACCTTTTCTAAATACCTTTTTATTCATCCATTAATTAGTAAAATTAGTCGGCATGAGCCATATATAGCCTATTTTTCTACCCATGTCTACAGAGCTCAGTAAATTTATAAATGCAGATGTGTGGGTATGATGAGGGTGGTTTCCAGCGACCCACATGTAATCATACACCCTGTTGTATGACACAGGGCCAGTCTGTGCATAGGCATCGGAAAATACTGGCTTTGTGAACTCAGTGATGCTACTCTTCAGTAACATAGGACTCACTTTTCTGATGTTGTGGAACACAGGACCCTTATCACTGACTGACTGTTCAGCTTCTGCTTCATGTAGTTTTGATATTTATTTTTGCTGAGGGTGAGAGAGAGACAAAATTTGACCTGTGGAATATGTTGGTATATGAAGAAATGGTTCATTTATTCAACACTCAGAAAACATTTCTTGAACACTCATGACTCATGAATATGCATGCTGTGACTTGTAGTCACATCTATGAGTTCTCAGTAGCAGAATTGTTCCGTATCTACTCAGAGAGTTAAAACATTTTAAAAAGTGGAATGAGGAGTATAAATTTCTGTTTCACACAAAATATGAAGACCATACACAGGCAGTGGAGTGCTGAGGGACCCATCTTTGTGAAAAAGTCACGGATGTGGTCTGGGTCCAGGCAGGGGATGACGCCAGCGCAGGAGGAGCTGCTGAGCCTGTGGTCTGACTGTCCGCAGTCCCCAAGCCCCAGTTGCTTTGCCCCTCGCCACGGTTTCTGGCACTTGGCATCTGCCCTCTCACCACTCGTGTCTGTTGGCAGTCACTGGGAGCACATCTTGGGAACGGAGGGGAATGTTGGCTATGGAGACTGACTGAGCACAGTAGTCTTCAAGTGAAGGAGTTCCTCAGATGGAAGTAAAAGAACAGATGGCGGGATCCCTTACTTAGCTTGGTGAAGAATGTGGGGTTTGATTAGCGACGATATAGTAGCTCATGAGGAATATTCTGTTGTGAACTTTGGAGTGTCTGAGCAGCAGCGTGGTGTTGTAGTTACAAACTGAGAGTCAGGAATTGAGTTTAGCCCACACCCTATTGCACACTAGTCTTGGGACGTAGATGAAGTTCCTTAAACTCTTCAGGCTTCATATTCCCAGCACATGAAACGGTAGTAGCGGATGTTCATCTGGTATCGCATCTGGTTTTTGCGAGGATTAAATGAGGATTAAATGTGCCTGAGAGCTCTTTAAGGAATCTAATGCACTGCACACTTTGGGCTATTGTTTTGGATGAGTCTTCTCTTGATTTTGGAGGATCCCTGCGCTGCTCCCTGGTGATGGTACTCCTGGCCTGTTTTCGTTGGATTCACTCATACATCATCATCCGTCCTGTGGTGAAACTGAAATTTGGTGTACACACCAGGTGCAAATTCATTCTTCTTAAACTGTTATGGCAAAAGGCCAAGAGAAAACATTTTCTTTTATTATTAGGTGGTCCTCAAGCATCCTGTGAGGGGTAAAGCAGTTTTTTTAAAAAAAGCAAGTTTTATTGATAAAGATATAGGTAATAAAAACCTTGCCTAATTTGGCCCGTTGCCACCATTTAAATGGCAAGGAAATAACTGCAGGGTGACTGCTGAGTGGAGAACCACACCGACGACCAGAGCACTGGCTCTGCGGGTTCAACGTCCATGGACATCCTCTGAGTGACCCCAGACCAACCAGGGCCTCATTTCTCCTGACCAGGAGATTAGGAACAGACATAGTACTGAACTTTGATTCATGTGACTCCTATTATGCCATATAAATGAATTTTCAGATGTTGGATTAAGGAAAGTAAAGTTTTCTCTGTTGCATCTTAAAAGGTATCCCCCACCCCCACCCCCCCATAACAATAAATTACATGCTTCTTGAAGTCTTACTAAGTTAGAAACACCTCGAGGTCAGGAGTTCACATTCTTTTATTGTTT
>NW_007728274.1:79310-96572 GCF_000696425.1 Galeopterus variegatus | reverse complement strand
TTTCACTTAACTTTCTATTTATTTATTTATTTAATTGTACACGTTTCTGGGATACAGTTTGTTGTTTCAATACATACATTTATTGTATAATGATCCAATCAGAATAGTTGGTATATCTATTATCTAAACATTTATCATTTCTTTTTTGGTTATAATGTTCAAGATCCTCTTTTATGGCTGTCTTGTAATATACAATAAAATATTATTAGTTATAGTCACCCTACAGCACTAGAAAGTATTCTTCCTATATAACTGTAACCTTGTAACTTCGAACCCAATTACCAACCTCTCCCCTTTCCTCCCTGCCCTCTTCCCTACCTCTGGTAACCACTCTACTACTCTCTTTTTTTTCTTTTTCTTTTCTTTTTTCTTAATTGACCCATGATAATTGCATATATTTATGGAGTACAGCGTGATATTTGGGTCCATTTATATACTGTGCAGTGATCATATCAAGGTATTTAGCATATCCATTACCCAAAACATTCTGATGCTGAGTAGATCTCTGACTTCCCATGTGGTGTTTCCAAGGGGCTTGACTGCACAAGACCCCCAAGTTTAGTGATGGTTCAGCTCATAGTCTCCTCTGGCTCGCTCTTAAAATTTGCCTTTTTTATTTTGGTTCCCCCCCGTTTTAATGGAAAACCCACTGTTTCAATGTACTCTGAAATAGTTCAAAAAATTTTTAAAGAGATATAGCACTCTAAGCCATCGAATGACTTTTTAAGATTAGGAAACAGTTTTTTTTTTGTTTGTTTTAAAAAGAGTAACAAAAGTAAAATGAAAGACTTGATTTTAAGAAACAAGTGTTTTTTTGTTTATATTCTTTTAATCAACTTTAAACTTTTTTCTGTATAGGTCTATGAATTTTAATACATGTATAGATTCATAAGGATACAAAAGAGTTTTATCACCCCCCCCCAAAAAAAAACTCAACTGTGCTACCCCCACCCCAGTCCTTGGCAACCACTGATCTATTCTCTGTCCCTATAGCTTTGCCTTTTCCATAATGTCATATAAATAAAATCATAGTGTATGTGATTTTTTTTTTACAATAATGGCTTTATGAAGACATAATTCAGATATTATATAATTCGCCCATTTGAAGTACCGCGCATTTCGGTGGCTTTTAGTATGTTCACAAGAGTTGTGCGATCATCACAACAGTCAATTTTAGAACATTTTCATCACACCAAAAAGAAATCCTGTACCCATTAGCAGTCACCACCCATTTCCCCCAACCCCTCTTCCCTCTTGCTCTAAGCAGCAACTAATCTGCTTTGTGTCTCTATAATAAATTCCAGGCAAATGTTTCTAATGATATTTTGTACATGGCTTTTGATATTTCCCACTGAACATTACAATTTTATTAATTTAATTTTTTCAGTATTTCAAGGTGTAATTTATAACACAATTTCTGTAAATTTTAATATTGTTGGGGGAAAAACCTTCTTGTGTCTTTTATCAAGATACTCAAAGCATTTTTTTTCTTTTCAATCTTCTATTTTTTTTAAAAAAAGGCTCTATCAGAGTCCTCCAGGATAGTAAAGGGCTGTGCTATTACCTGGAACGACGTTATGTGGAGGGAGGCCTTGAAAGCTGAGTTTTAACCTCGGAGAGTAACTCGGGGGCGTGTCCAGCTGCTTCTGCTGCAGAGGCCTGCATGGCACCCACTGCATTTATTAACGTGGCCAAGCGGTCTCTGTAAGCCCCAGGGCCCCGCCCTAGAGGGCGGACGTGATCGTAGCTTCTCCTGGTTCTCACACAGATCAAGTGAAACGGTGAGCATTTCGGGAATGCTCTTGGCCATTCCCTTTGTGAGAGACAATGTCAAGTAGGAACCGGGCTCGACCCGGCCACCTTAGGAGGCACAAATTCTCATTCTTGGAGGTAAATAATTGTGGGCAAGTCACCTAATTTCTCGTTGTCTCCCTGTGGCCATCTGTTACTTGGCAATTAATAGAAGTTTCCTTGTGGTTATTTATGTGGATGTACTCCAATCGTAACAGAGGCTTAATAAGTATTTAATATTTGCTTTTCTTTTTGTTAAAGTAATACTTTTTAGGCCATAAGAGTCCTTAGGGAGTTTTTTCTGTGCAACTGTATGAAAATTACTAAAAAGTAATTTCTATACTTTTTTTTTTTTTACTTGCAAAAAGTAAAGCCTTTTGCAAGGGCTATGGTAACCTGAACCTAGATGCGTGCTTGGACTTGAGCCAGCACTACATTTTGAAATGTTTGCTAAAGCGTAGAAGCCAAGCATGTTGCTAATAGGGAGAGAGTGTTTGGAGAAACCCACACCAGGATGACTTCAGTTTTCCACCCATTGTTAAGTCTACAGGAAGTTGAAGGAACTTTCTGACTCTTAGGTCCTCAAATCTGGACTTTCTCATCCTAGGACTGAACCTGAGTCCTTCCTGGGATGCAGGTACCTGTGCCGTCCTCATTTTCTCCTGGAACACTAGCTGGAGGTGGGCCACATGGTCCACTCTGAAGTTGTTGTCATTGAGTGAAAGACTAATATATGAGGGCCAAGGAGAAAAAGGAGCTAGGCAATGATTAGTTTGTCATAGAAGGGAAAGCAAGTTTATTTCTTAATTGGAAGAGTTTTATAATAAATCCAGAACAGTTATTACAGTAGACCTTTGAACAAAGGGAAATTGCCAGGATTAGGGGCGCAGACACCTCCCAGTTGGAAAATCCACATATATCTTTGCCCCTGGGCACAGGTTAGTTACATAAATCCAGAACAGTTATTACAGTAGACCTTTGAACAAAGGGAAATTGCCAGGATTAGGGGTGCAGACACCTCCCAGTTGGAAAATCCACATATATCTTTGCCCCTGGGCACAGTTTAGTTATTTCAGTAGTTAACTACTTAATTACCAATTGCCTAATAACAGTCTACTGTTAGGTAGGCTGCTTAATTCTTTGGTTAGGCATGTCATGAATGCATGACATGACCAAAGTTTTTCCAATGTGTTTATTGAAAACAATCCATGTATAAGTGGACCCGACTGTTAGGTAGGCTGCTTAATTCTTTGGTTAGGCATGTCATGAATGCATGACATGACCAAAATTTTTCCAATGTGTTTATTGAAAACAATCCATGTATAAGTGGACCCGCGCAGTTCAATCCTGTGTTTTATGAGGGTTTGCTGTGCTTTGTTTTACTTTTATATCAGGCAATAATTACCATTCACAGAAAATATAATGAAAATAGCAACCATTTATTGAATGTGTGTTCTCTGTTATGGGATCAATTCCTTAGAAGATGTATTATTGATATTCTTGTTATTGATAAGGAAACAGGCTCAGACATAATGAACAATTTTCTTATTTAGCTACTAAGTAATTTAACTTTGAAAGGTTATTTTAAAAAGAATCATGATTATATGTGGAAGGTAGTGTCCTTGACTTTAGTTTATCAACTTCACTTTATATATTAACTTAAATGTAAACACAGGAATACGATTGATTCTGAAAGACTAATAATAATATGATGCAGCAAAAGTTTACTGAGCACACACTGCTGGTCATTTATTATTCTAAACACTTGCCAAATTTTTATTTATTTAATCTTTATAACAACCTTTTGAAATAGGTACAATTATTCCTTTTTTGCAAATAAGTAAAGGTTAATTAAATTGCCCAATGTTGTGTTGCTATGTGTAGCAGAGCTGGAACTTGAACCCGGAAAGTCTTGCTCTCCAGCTTGGCTCTGCCGCTTCAGGAATCTAATGTGAGCCATCCTGACTTGGGGAGGACCAAAGCCTGGACACTAAAAACCAGTCAGCACAGCAACCAAGGCAAGAGATCCTCCAATTCTGCCAATTTGGTGCAGTTTTTCCTATGACCACAGCTTGAAAAGACAGAGAAGAAAAAAATTCGTTGCAATTGCACTGAAAATTTAAACATTAAATTAAGAGTTTAAAGCATGATCAGGATTACAGCAGTTGATGTTATCTGCATTAACGTCAGCTGACAACTCAGCTTGTATCTTATAATAGTTGTCATCATTTGTTGGGAAAAAATAATTTTCCTCTTCCGGCAGAGCAAAGCAAATAATTTGTTGTATAGTTAAGACTTAATTATGACTATATTAGGCCTTCACTATAGCTCACTTTTTTCTTTTTTTTTTTGGCTAACTATTTACCTAGCTTGTGTTTTTCTCCTCATTAAACAGTAGTTCTTTCATATGTTATATTCTCATGATTCTTTACCTTAAAATGCTGCTACAAAACCTCGGACTTTGAAAAGTTTTAAGGTTTTAGTTAATAGATTTACCCACAGCAAAAGGAAGGATAATAGGCAAAGAACAAGTGGCTGGAGCGAACCACACAGCTCATTCCTGTCCAGTTATTGGTGGCATTTGGGGCAGTACATCCACGATGCTGAGTAAAACCAGTTTCTTCTGTGGGAAGTGGTGTGAATGTCACCGACAGTGCTTTTGCTCAGCACTTGGGCGCTCTGTGGCTAAATGTCTCGCGTATGGTACTCATAATACTTTATAAATGGGCACTTTCATTTCTGAATGATAGCTCTCTGAATAGAAGAGCAGTTAAAAATGGATAAAACTTCAACTTTTCCTTTAACAAAGAAGATGTATTGATTCCTCTACTTCCTTTTCATTACTGAGTGAAATTCCAGTTTTCTCGTCTCTGTGAAGTTGGTATAAGTGGAAGTGTTTTGACATTGTCTTTAACATAAAAGGAATGTTTGTTTAATCGAGCTGTTTAATCTCAACGCCAGGCCTTGGACTCATTCTTGGGCTCACGTACAAGATACTTTTTTTATATACCTGTTGCCTAACTGGAACCACTTCTGGTGATTACCCTGGACTTAATGGTCCCTAAACATGGCAGCTTAAGGCTGTGTGTTGGGCAGTGATGATGTGTCCTACTTGGCTGTCTGTGGGGTGGGGGTATAGCTGGGGGGAGTCTTACATCAATATTTAATGCCGACTCAGAAGAAACATGAAGCATACACCGAAATAACTCCCATTAACTCGCAGCATGGCCCCGGTGCTGGGTGCATAAGACCCTGAGCTGCGTCCTGGACCGGCCACTTCGGGTCACTCTGAGGCAGACCTGGATGCCGCATGGAGAGCGCTCCTAGTGGAAGAGCTTGTGCTGTGTTATCTTGAGCTTCATTTCCAGGATCAGGCAAAGATAAACAGAGAAGCACCCAAGCCAAAAATGGCATTCGGACTGTGATTTGGGTTAATAGACTACCCACGGGGATTAATGAATTCGTGACTGGATAGAGGCAGGAAAGAATCTGGGGTTAGAGAAGCCAAGTGCATCAGTGATGATGTGTCAACATTTAAAAAATGTGCCATTGTACTTATGCGAATGGGGAGTTATCTTCCCCATAGAACAAACAGAAGAGTGGAGCCTTCCTTTGAGGTATTTATTTAAAGTATTCAAAAGAAATGTGATCTAGTGGGGAACAAAAAAAATTATTAAGGCTTCTATATACAAACCCTGTGAGGGAAAGTAGAAAAAGGTGAAATAAACTTCAAAAATAAAAGAATAATGAACTGGATTACTTTGAATGTTTTTACTGCCAATCTTTAATGAAATAAACAGGTTGGAAGTTTTCTGCTGTTCTGAGTTTTCTGTTTAAGATCCAGGGGTAAGTTATTTCCCAGGAAGCTTTTTTTCAGTCAGCTCTTTCTATTCTTAGGTTGAGACTTCCTTTGAAAGTGATTTGTTATCTATTTGTGATTAACCTGACTTACTTGATAATGTAGAATTTAAAGTGGTTTATCCTTTATGTAGATCTTGAGGTTTTATGAAGTAGAATTGTTTTATAATCATAAAAATATTTGTTTTCTCAAAATTGACTATAAACAATGAGATAAAATGACTCCTGAAATAAAGAAAAATAATAGTGGAACTTTTATAATACTGTAGATAAATCTGAAATAAGTACAGTGAGCTATGTTTTTTATAGAATATGCCCCAAAGCCAATACTTTGTAAATACTATAATTTTCTTTTATGGCTAATGTGTAACCAAATTTAGGACTAAATTACTCCATTTTTTGGCTATCAGAGTTACAGAACAAAAATATAGTTTACAGAATATTATATGTAATATAATATGCAATTCAACTTTGCTGAACTTTACTGAACACCAGCAAGTGCATTTGCAATTGTGTGTTCTGTTTATCAAGCAGAGCCTTTTTTTCCTTTTTGAATTCAGGTAACAGGTTAGGTTGTCAGTGGATAGATTCCAATCCCTGCTCTTGAATAGCACTTTGCTGAACTTTACTGAACACCAGCAAGTGCATTTGCAATTGTGTGTTCTGTTTATCAATCAGAGCCTTTTTTTCCTTTTTGAATTCAGGTAACAGGTTAGGTTGTCAGTGGATAGATTCCAATCCCTGCTCTTGAATAGACCATGGAATTGTAGTGCCCTATGGGATTATTACTGGAGCAATTACCCAGCAGGATGCTTGAAGTTAAACCGTCCGTGATTCTGTTACTGTGATTTCAGTTCTGAGGTGGAGGTCAGGGTTTGGTAAAGGTCCCTACACTATTGGACTGTTCATTTTATTCCTTTTTGAAAGCAGGTAAAGCTGTAGTGTAGAGTTTTTCTAGTGGTTCTCAACCCTGGCTGCTCCCTGGAATCAGTGGGGAGCATTTAAATCTCCCCATGTCCAAGCTGCACCCTGGCCAATGCAATGGGAATGGTGAGGACTCAGGCGTCAGTGCTCTTTAGAGCTCTCCCTGGGATTCTGCTGTGTACCAAGCTTGAGAACCATCTCACTAGATCCAGTCATTGCAAGAATCTTTGGGCTATTTTAAGAAAACATGCAGATCAATGAATTTAGGTGGCTGTGTTAATAGCTGGTCACCCACCTGAATGTCAGATGTCCTGGAGTGCTGAGATGTGTCCAGAAGTTACTTAGCTAGAAAAGCTACGTCAAGTTCATTTTGAGAAAAGGTGATCACAAAGGGCACCAGTTAGGAGGGCAGATAGTTTCCTTGGGATGGACTACCTGCTGTTCCCAGTTGCCCACACACACTTCATAAGCATCTGGGATGGGACAGGGACACACTACCTGCTAGGACAGCCTCACTCGCCAAAACAGCATTGCCGTGGCTGTGTTGTATGATGTGTGGGAGTACACGGACCTTCTCTTGCTCCAGGGACTTCCCATTCAGGCCTGGAGTGTCTCTACATGCAAGGGGTCCACTCTCCTGTCCCTGGGACTCAGCTCCCATAGTTCTGGGGGTCGCCCATTCATTCACTTCTGCAAAACAGCCCACGAGTAAGAAAGTAGTACGAAGTAGGAAACCACAAAGTGTAGCACAGTACATCATAACTCATATCACTCAGTAGTTTGGGTTACACACACACACACACACACACACACACACACACACACACACATACACAATAGGTCATCTAATGTGCTCAGAATTGGGGACCTGTTTAGTCAGAGGGCTGGGATGGTGAGGTCACCCTGTGAACTCTGGACAAGCAAGCTACCCCATCTCTGAGCTGCTCTTTTAACATCTGTTAGAATATTTTTTTTATCAGGATTTGACCAGGATTGGTTGTGAAAACATATGTGAAAGTGCTTTGTTAACAAAGGAAAGAAATGAAGTGAACCCCATTTAAACTCCAGCTGAGCCCGAGGTGTAAATCCTGCTGCCTGAGAGAGAAGGAGCAGCCCTCCAGGAAGCTGTGAACCTCTCTCTCCTTACCCGAGAATTAAGTTTCCTGTTTGTGCATCGTGAATGCCGCTCAATGAGCAATTGCCTGCCCTCACTAAAGAGATGTTGAGGAGGGTGTGGGGAGACTGGAGTGTATGCAGGTACAGCCACATGCGGGAAACCCTTTGGCAGCTTCTTATAAAATTCAACATACCTCTGCCTCCGAGCCGAGGAATTCCACTCTTGGCTATTTATGTGAGAGAAATGAAAACATATGTCCACAAAAAGATGCTTACAATAGTTTATATAACAGCTTTATTCATTTTATATATATATATATATATATATATATATTTAAAAAACCTTGGAAACATCTCAAATATCCATTATCAGAAGAGTGTAGGTAACATGTAATATACTAAATAAATTTTGGTATATTTATAAAATGGGATACTACTTAGAAAAAAATGCTAACACTTGCAACAACTGGTTGAATCTAAAAAACATGTTCAATGAAATAAGTCAGAGAGACAAAATGTACTGCGTGATTTCATTTGTGTGACATTCAAGAACAGTGGTCAATGGGAGGGGGTGACAGGTACACGGGACTCAGGTGACTGTGTCTTATTTTGGAAGGTGGTTACATCTTTCAAAACTGATCTCATAAAGCAGTTAAGCTCTGTGCCTTTCACCGTATTCACTTTTTTTGGTGGAAAATAATAATTTATTGATTTTTTTATGGTGGTAAAATAAATATAACAAAATTTACCATTTTAAGCATTTTTAAGTGTACAGTTCTGTGTACATTCTTACTCTTCTGCAACATCACTACCATCCATCTCCTGAACACTGTATATAAGTATTACTTCAATAAAAAAAGCAAACTAAGGTCCAATTAACCTATAACTGAGGTATTAATCTTGTGCTTGTGTGAAGCCAATGCTGGCAATCAGGGCCCTGTGCCTTGCCCTCTGGCCTCGAAGCATGATGAGTACACCTCTGTCACTGCACCTGCTGTGTTCACATCGATTTGCATGTGTCTCCCGCTATTCCCTGAGCTCTTGAAGGCAGAGACTGTTTTACTCATTACCTTTACCTTGTGCTTGCTGTTAGGAAGGTGCTCATGGAAGCATGCTGAATGCCAAATGATCCTGATGGCAGAATGTGGCTTGCTGCATTTCTAAGGGTTTCTTAAAGAAAATACGTGCCTGTATTTTGCACAGCTATATCTGTAAAATGTTTAAAGAAACTGTGAGACTTAGGAATCCTGAAATTGGGAGCATTTGGTATGACATTCCTGGAACTCTTTGCTTCTGTTTAACAAGTTTGTTTGTCTGTTTTCTTCCCTTTTGCTGGAGTCAGTTTATGGACTGCAGCACCCAACACCATGACTTACACACTTCCCTTCCTGCTGTGTCCTGTGGCTTCCTGCCCAGTCTGAAAATTTCTATCTAAACAACAGAAGGGGCTTGGTTGACCACTGCAAGCATTTTATTCTCTTAGAAGCTTGTAAGAGTTGAAACTAAAACTTCAATTTTTACTTCTTTAGAAACTCCCACAGTTCCTGGAAATAAGGAAGATTACAAAATCCTGGGACGGATTATCTTATGCTGCTTCAGAGTATGGTCACACCTCTTTTTAGCTGTGCCGTGGATGGTTCATAGGCAGCCTCTTTTTTTTTCTCCTAAGCCTGAAAGCCAAAAATAGAGTTTTGTGTGATAAAGGCTTCCATTCCCAGGCAGCTAAACTATTTATACTATTTATAATTGCAGATTCCCATTTAGACGTAATTTTCAATATATGTTCAGTGTTTTATTGTTGGTCTTTAATTTTATGTATTTTCTTTACAGTAAGGCAATAAGGCTATCAGCTTAAGTCAAAAAGTGTTTTGCCAATGGCTAAAGAGTCCCTGCCTTTAGCCTATCTCGTAATTTTCATCCTGTTGTAGTTGAATTAGGTTTATGGCACCTCTGCTTTCTATAAAATTCATATCAACACCTTGGTTTTTGGCTTTCTACTAAATTTTTACAACTGTAAGTTTACAATACAATAAAATACTCAAGTAATTGCATTAACTATCACTTTTGCACAAACTAAATTGACTCTTCTGGTGACTCTGAACTCATAGGGGCAGCAGCACCACCAGGCAACAGGTGAAAATATGCATTTGCTACTTGGTGGAAAGAAATCTGAATTTGGTGCAGGGAAGTTTCTTTAGAGGTGCCAACATAATACTTAAAAAGTTGAATGTGCAAAAGAGAAGACTGCCTAGAATTTAAGGAAATCCCATTTTACATATGGGAAACTCATTTATTCATTTGTCAGCAGATAGATATTAAGGGCCCGTTAAGTGTCAGGTTAAGTTGCAGGTGCTCTGGAGACAGTGGATGAGAGTGTGGCTCCGCTCTCATGGCGCCTGCGTTGCCAGCGGGGCTGTAAAGACAATACACTGCACTGACACATACTGTCAGGTTGGAGTAAGGGCTCTGAGGAGAATCAAACTGGGCAGTGGAACAGAAGGCCTGTGGGTGCTAGGGTGCTGCTTTAGTTAGTTTGGGGGGGGGGTCTCTGAGAGGTGATCTGGAAGACAAGGAGGGGAGGGATCCAGGCAGAGGGGACAGCAAGTGCAGAGGCCCTGTGGCGGGGTCAGCTTGGGTGTCACGGGAAGAGAGAGGCTTCTGTGGCTGAAGTCGGAGCTTGAGAGAAGTTGAAGGGGCAAGCAGGGCCCTCCTGGACCTCCACCAGTCTCTCCAAACCAAGGCCTTGAAGGCCTTGGTAAAGAATTTAACTCTTATTCTAAATTCTGAAGAAAGCTGTGGGAGGGTTTTAATAGGTATAGATTGGGCTGCGTGGGGAAGTGGGGCAGGTAGGGTTGCCAAATTTAACAAGTACAAATACCAATGGCGGGTTAAATTTAAATTTCAGGTACTCAACGAATACTAAAAAAAAAGAATGCCCAGGAACTTTGGAATTTCGCATTAACATTCAGTCATTTTTCAGTATAAATATGTCCCAAACACTGCATGAGACATTCTGATACTAAAAAGTATTCATTGCTTACCTGATATTTAAGTTTAACTGGGCATCCTGTATTTTTATTTGATAAATCTGGTGACCCATAGGGGCAGAGCCCTGTGTGGCAGGGGAGCTGGGGAAGGATCTGACTGGCCTATTGAGAGACCTTGCTGATGAACTGGATTTGAGGAGTGAGAAGAGGAATCAAGGGTGACTTCCAGGTTTTAGAACCCAGCCCCTTTACTGAGATGGAGAAGATGGGAGAGGAGGAGAAGTGAGTGTACTGTGGTGTGGACAGGTCTTAAAACATTTAAATCCCAGCTAGGCTGCTACCAAGAAGACACGTGGTGGTAAAAATGACAGTTCTTCAAAGGAATGGGACTAAAGAATATTTCATTGTGTAACAGATTTCTGTGTGCCTGTTTTGCAGTGTGTTTTAAGGATACATTGCTGGTATAATGAAACATTTTTGCAATGAAATGGTTATTTGGGCAGTCAAGGAAAGAAGATAAATTGGGCTCAAAAGTGTCTTAGTCACAACATCTATAAAATCTTACACTACAAATAGACCATACCAGGCATGTACTCAAGTATTTTTTGAATTTTTTTTTTTTTTTTTTTGTCTTTTTTCGTGTCCGGCAATGGATCACAACCCTCAGTGTCGTGCCCGTACCGGACCGGGACCGGCAACGGGATCGCAACCCTCGGCGTTGCTCCTGCACCTCGCTCAGTCAGTGAGCGGGAACTGGTCTGTATGTGGGATCCAAACCCTCGGCGTGAGCGCCACCACGCTCCTAAGCGGCGCACTGTAGCAGTGCGCCACCGGGCCGCCCCATTTTTTGAAATTTTAACAACAAAAAGAAATTCAGTATCAAGAAAAGACAGAGCACACAAGACACAGTTGTGACAGTGCATTTTCTAATTAAAAAGACTTTTTTAAAGAAAAATGGGCTACAAATGTTATAATTTCTCTTGAAATGGCCCCTGTGTAAAAGGTTTATTCATTTTGACCTTGTTCGTATCTAGTAATGAAGTTCCAGAAGTAGATCTATATCTGGTATTATCAGTATTTAAGCACTAAAAGTATTGACGCTAACTTATTAAAAACTGCAAATCATATAATATAGTTAGAGATGTGGTTATCAAAGCCACTTTATTAGTTGAGTACAAGGGTACTTCAAAAAGTTCGTGGAAAAATAGAATTAACAGATGATATGAATCTTTCTATGAACTTTTTGAAGACTCCTCGTACTTTGATTACAAAGGGTTTGGATGTAAAATAGCCTCATATCCAGAAAACATTTTGCAAAAGTCCAAACTGGATACATTCCATGACCTTTTTCTCTACCCACTCCACTAAAATCTTTAGGTAAAGTGTTTTACCAAACAAGCCACATGAAGGTATAAATAGTTAATAAAGCCTGGTATGCCGTTCTCTTCCCAAACATACTCACATTTTAGTAGGGGACAAAGTCACACCTGAGTCTAGTCAGTAGTGCAAGAATTACCTGTATTGTGCACTGTAAATGCAAATGTTCATAACTGCCATATGAAGTCTAATTCAGGGGTCTGCCTCGTGCAGGGCCCAAGAACCTGCCTTTTTAAAAAATACCCTGATCATTCTTGTGATCTGGCAAATCTGGAAAACACTGGCTTGAGCAAAAGGTTTAAAGCTGTGATTGTTGAATTTCAACTATATTAAAGGTAAGATTGAAGGAGACTTTCAAGGGGCTGGAGGAGAAATAATTGCACATAAGTTATTTTATTAATGAAATAGTTCAGCGGAGTGTATCGAGCGCCTCTCTTGGGCTTGGCAGTGTGCTGGGCACTGAGGATACTGAGTGGAATGAGGTATAAAATCAGTGCTCTCTACCTGCAACAGGATTGTAGAAGAAGGGGTGGTCGTTCTGCCTGCGGGTGCAGGACAGTTGCCACAGAGTGTGTGGTTTGTGAGATGGGTCATGTAATCCAAGAGGGAGGCTGCTCATGGGGTGAAGCATTCCGGGAAGCAAATGGGTGCAGGAAGCGAAGGTCCGAAAGGCCTTCAGGGATTGGGTCCCCATGTGGCTGGGCTCCGGGGTGGGTGGGAAGGAGATGAGCAGCTTATGAAACCACGAAGGCAGGCTGTGGTGGAAAGCGGACCGTGCCAGGCTCTACTGTGTGGACAGCACACAGCATGGATACCTGGGACAGCAGGGTGCAGAGTGAAGAATGGGGGGCTGTTGCTGCAGTGTGTGTTTGGGGGTGGGGGGTAAACAGTGATGGGAAGACGAGAAAGGAAGGCCTGGTGGCAGAGTTTTAGGCAGGGCTCTGGTGAGGTCCCGCAGGGCTGGAGAGGAGGATGGAGGGTTGGCTACCCCAAATGTGTCCTGAAGAGGTCAGCCCAGCTGTTCCCTAGAAGCCTTTTCTGAACTTGACGGGACACATGCTGTGGCGACTCCGTGACAGTGGCAGAGGCAGGGAGAAGTGCGAGGCGTGTCATGTTGCCTCAGGGCTAAGAGTGGCACCAGGCAGGGACCAGGCCAGCTCAGTGGCATGCCGCAGCCCTCCCGCCACCTGCTCGCAACCCACCAGCAGCTGAGCTCTGGGACCTTCTCAGACTGAGGGTCTCATTTCCAAGCACTTTGGTGGGAACCCAGATGACAGAATCACCGTGGTGGTTGTGTTTCTTGTACCCTCTCTCCATTGGCCCCCATGTCTCCTTCCGGCCATGAGAAAACACTATTTCAGAACAAAATCCAGTAGATTTACCTAACTGGTAAAATAAAAAAGGCTGAGGAAGTTGCTATTCTCTTAACTCCTACCCTCCTGTTCATTTTGCAACAGTGGAGCCAAGTTTCAAACAATGTAGAAAAGGTGAACGATGCTGATGGGTTTATTTCAAGTGGGATTCAGGGTCATTGGAACTTGAAATTGGCTCGTAGCCATCTGTTTGTGTGTCTGGGGTTTCACCTGTTTTGCATTAGGATAATTAAATAATATCCAGTTAGACTGGGAGGGTACAAATGGCTTTGTTAATTAGATGAAAAAGTTACATTTTATAACAGTTATCATATTAACGTGGGTTGACTGTGGCTGCACTCTGTATTGAAGCCTTATCTATGATCTGTTCTTCTCTTTGAAAATCTATGTCCTTATTTCAGTTTCCATCAAGCGGTGTTCAGCTGTCCAGTTTGTCTGGCATTCTAGAATTGGACGCTGCCTGCCTTCCATATTGCACCTCTTACTGTTCTTTGCCTAATGTCGTGTGAACATACATACTGCCATGTGCATATTAAATTTATTTATTCACTTTGAATTTTTTGAAAATAGATACTTCTGTGAAATCAGAACCAAACAATCAAGATGTATTTGAGGTCCTGGACTAGGATCCTGAAATCTGGAATTCTGTTTTTCCACTTTACCATGTCCATGTGCCTGGACCCTGGGCATCACTAACTTGTCTGTAGAATGAGGAGGCTGGAACTTGAACTTAGGCCAGCATTAGAATCCCTTGGAGGGTTTGCACACGCATAGATCACTGGCACCATAGCCAGCAGTTCTGGGGTGGGGCCTGAGAATGTGCATTTATAACACTCCCAAGAGATGCTGGATGTTGCTGGTCTAGATGACCTTTTAGTCTTTTCCAGTTCCAAAATTTTGATTCTGTGTTCTTTTGTAGAGCATCAAGAGGGGACATATAACATTTCTCTCATAAATGTTTGTATCCTCCCCTTCCTGCCTGCAGCTTCCACCAAGTGTGTTCTGTAATTGCTCCTTCTTGCTCCTGCAGCCTTTTCCCAGTCTCCCTCCTGGGGTCCTCTTTCTGTGCTCCAATAGCTCACCCCACCCACTAAGAAGCCCTCTGCCTGTGAGCTTCTGAAGGCTACCTCACATGCGATTCACAGTGTGGAGCCATTCTGGGGTGGATACTGGTGGTATGGATCCTCATTTCCCATTGTGCAGTCTGAAGTGGGGATTCTTGGTTTTTTTGGCAATACCCATGGAAAGGCAAATGGTTCTTACCCAAGAGCACACATCCTAACTCTGGTGCATTGCTTACTGCCTCTTAAAAATTGCTTTACCTCAAGCCTCAACTTTCTCATCTGTTAAACGGGGATAGTAATAGTATCTGAAGGGTTGTTGTAATGATTGAATGTAACAATCCATGTAAAGTGTTTAACCCAGTGCCAATTACTTAGCAATAGTTAAAAAATGTCAGCTTTTTTTTATTTTTAGATTTTGTATTTTATTTTATTTTTATTTATTATTATTATTATTTTTTTCTTTTTTGTCTTTTTTTTCATAACCGGCAATGGATCGCAACCCTCAGTGTCGCGCCCGTACCGGACGGGGACTGGCAACGGGATCGCAACCCTCGGTGTTGCGCCCGCACCTCGCTCAGCCAGTGAGCGGCCGGTCTGTATGTGGGATCCGAACCCTCAGCGGGAGTGCCGCCGTGCTCCCAAGCGGCACAGTGTAGCAGTGCGCCACCGGGCCGGCCCTTTATTTATTATTTTTAATATATTTTTATATATTTTTGGTGTCTACTGTGGCACTATGGCTAATGTCTGGAATATTGTTGACATCACCAATTGTAGTGCTCTTAATCCTGTTTGTGATGCCAATTGTCTAGCTACATGACCACGCTAGTTGTTGGGCTCTTTTACCTGCCAGTAGTCCTGTATCAACTGGGCCAATTGCTGAGCTAGGGCTGGGTCTGGAGCTCACACGCCCCTCAAGCCCATTCACAGACTGGGTCACAAACCCTTCACACACCAGGCTGGGTCCCCAGAACCCTCACACACAGGTCTATGAGCTAGGTAACTAGCAAACAGGTCCTTGGAAGCCATAGGTTGGAAAGGCATGGCTGCTCAGGTGGCGACAGCCACCCAGGGCAGACTGCTAGCCAGCCTGCTTCACCAACTCCTCTCTCTCTCTCTCCCTCTCTCTCTCTCTACCTCATGACCAGGCTGCAAATTTTCTAAATCTTTATACTCTGCTTCCCTTTTAAATTCTGGCTTTTGAATTACTTCAATCAGCTCAGCTTACACCAGCTATTCATTCAGTCTCAGGCAGTTCAGCAGCATTTGCCCACAGCTGCATTCACTCAGTCCATCAAGGAGTGGCTGCCCTGCCCCTGAGCATATCTGCTGCTATCCGGTAACTGCTGCCACAGAGACAGGCATGTAGTAATGGAGACTAACTTTTCCACCTTTTCACCAGGTGAAAACATACTTGAAATTCTGCAGGAGCACCCATCCTCAGGTCATCTGCCCATCTGCATGTGGCACTCTTTTCTCGGGTTTTATGGCACCTGGCCAGCCATTGGGTTTAAGTGGCACCCTCTAAGCCTTTTGCCTTCAGACAAACACAACATGTGTTTACTACATAGTCTCTAGAGCACGTTACACCATCCACCCCTAGGTCTCATAGCTGGAGCTGCCAGGAGCTCTCCCTTTTTCTGCTGCTTTACTGTCTCAATTTCTTGTGCACAACAGGTCATGCCTGGAGACGCACGGTTTCCCCAACTCACCACCGGGTTGTTCGTCTTCCCTGGTGTGAGAGGCAGGAGTGGCCAGTTGCTGCATGCCACCCTCCAGGATAATCATCCTTGCTTCCAAGGACTCTGCTTTCTGCCACAAATCTCGATCAGTTTGCAGCATAGTGATCAGCAGCCAGGCTCCAGTCAGCAGAAAAGTGTCCACTGGGCACCACATGCTCAAGGATAGCCAAATTTCCTCCTTCTTCCAAGGGCTTTTAGCTTCTGTATCTGCTCAGAATCCTGCCAACTATGCCAGATTGTGGCGCTATGGCTAATGTCTGGAATCCTGCCAATTATGCCAATTGTGGTGCTACAGCTAATGTTGGCATTCTGTTGACATAGCCAAATTGTAGCGCTCTTAATCCTGTTCATGATGCCAGTTGTCTAGCTACACCATCACGCTAGTTGTCGGGCTCTTTTACCTGCTGGTAATCCTGTACCAACTGGGCCAATTGCCAAGCTAGGGCTGGGTCTAGAGCTCACAGACCCCTCAAGCCCGTTCATAGACTGGGTCACAAACCCCTCACATGCCAGGCTTGTACCCCTTACATGCAGATCTATGAGCTAGGTAACAGGCCAAAAGGTCCTTGGAGCTGTAGGTTGGAAAGCATGTCCACACAGGGCAGACGCCCAAGGCAGACACCCACCCGCCTGCTTCACTAAAATTCCTCTCTCTCTCTCTCTCTCTCTGAAGAACACAAGAATAGCAACAAAACTAAAAAGATACATTGGTGCCCATGTGCACTAACTCCACACACACACACACATACACACACACACACAATTTGCTTACAAAGGATGTGCTAAAACCACACCCAACTGGACCCAAGGCGAGGGCCCTGACCAAGGTATTCTATTTTCCCAACATCTACCAATTTCTCACTAACCCCCTCGACCTTCCCCTACCCACCTTTGGTGGCCTCAGAAGAAATGTCAGCTTTTATCAGCTAATATCAGGGCAGTGTTTGAATTAGAAAACAAGTTCAGCATGGATTAGAGATGATAATATGTTTACCCTAATAAAGTATGTGCCAGGTTTTTCTTTTTTTTTTTC
>NW_007728274.1:77210-78521 GCF_000696425.1 Galeopterus variegatus | reverse complement strand
GGGAGCGCTGCCACGCTCCCAAGCGGCGCACTGTAGCAGTGCGCCACCGGGCCGGCCCAAGTGCCAGGTTTTTCAAATACTACTCACTTTCACCATTAAATGGAAGAAAAGATAAACCTACTTTTTATTCAAGTCCATTAAAACTTTAATAATAATTAAATTTTCCCTACTTAAAAAAGAATGTGAAGCAGCATTGCAAAAAGCAAAACAAAACAAAACAAAAAACCCTAAACATTTAAGGATAAAACAGAACAGAGATTATTATGATCTGTAAAATAAAGGAATGGATATTCAATAAGCATATACTTACCATACATCTGAAGCTCTAAAACATGAGTATTTTTATATTTTAGTACCTGTGAACTCACAGTTAATGGCATCTTAACTTTTTAAAGGGTAGCTGTTCTTTTTCTTTAGTGGCACATAAAGTAGTGGTATCTTAGGCTCAGTAAATATAGAACTTTGAGTTAAATCAATTTGGTAATTCCACTCTGGGAAATTATTTCTTGTGACAGTCCCCTTTATTAACTAAATCTTCAGAAAAAAATTTATTGAGTTGACCATTGGCTAAAAGTGTAGTGGTTTTTTTATTGGTTTTAAAGAAACATGTATTTTATTTTTTGAGGGATGGAATAGAATATCAAAGAGAAGTATTCGATGTGTTCGGTGTGAACATGCTTTTAATGTCAGTAAATTGGGACTGATGAAATTGCGTTTCCCATTGTATAATATACTGTTAAATAGCCCTGTTTTCTAACTGAAAAAAACTGCACCTAAGGCAAAGCCTTCTACTTCTGGATTTTGTTTTCAGATTACTTTGGGTGGTTTTGAAAGATTATGCCTCGTTTCTGAACATGATACTGCTCTGGAAGGGTGTGTGCACATTAAGTGCCGAAGACATGTATTTAACGTCTGAGGGCAGCGATGGGGACTGTTAGGCTGGGGCAGTTCTAGATGGGGATCCTGTGTTTGACCATGATCACTGAGTGCCAGATGTGAAGGAAGATACAAATCCCTCACGGTGTACAGAATTTCACAATGCCCTCCCTTGCCGCATTGGAGAAGAGCACAGGCTGACCTCAGTCTGGCTTGACCCTGGAAACCTGTGTGGGAACGATCACATTGTTCTTTGCACTGTGCAGAATCCCTAAATGCCGCCCCAGGCTGCGTGTGTATTGCATCAGACAGAAATAGAAAAAATTTCTGTTAATTTGGGGTAATGATTGAACTCAGGGAGAGTTATTATTTTGAAACTGCTCTTTAAGAGTTTTTGTATGCTGGATGCACTAATAACATTTTGTTACACTTGTA
>NW_007728274.1:75067-76984 GCF_000696425.1 Galeopterus variegatus | reverse complement strand
CTGGAAACCTGTGTGGGAACGATCACATTGTTCTTTGCACTGTGCAGAATCCCTAAATGCCACCCCAGGCTGCGTGTGTATTGCATCAGACAGAAATAGAAAAAATTTCTGTTAATTTGGGGTAATGATTGAACTCAGGGAGAGTTATTATTTTCAAACTGCTCTTTAAGAGTTTTTGTATGCTGGATGCACTAATAACATTTTGTTACACTTGTAGAGTGGAGGAGTTGGGAGGAGAGGAGAGGGCTGTGACACAGACTAGCAAGAAGGAAAGGAAGAGAGTTTCCTAAATATGCACACACTGGGTGTCCTCCATTAACATGGAGTCATAATTTACTCTGCACGTCATCTTATAGATAACTCACTTCTCCATAGTCTGTCCTGTAATATGATCGAGATATGAAAAGGAGCCCAGATTCAGAGATTTATGGGATTTGAGCCAGGAGGCATGGATATTTTGTTTGACCTATTTTTTATTTTTATTACAGATGAAGAGATAGAGGTCCCAGAAAAGTCAAGGAATATGTTTGGGATAGTCAGCGGCAGAGGTTATAAGAGAGACCCCTAAACCTCCTGATTTGAAGTTCTGTGTTTGTCAAATGGGACCACTTAGATAAGACTAATTTAAACTGTATGACGTGTTGCATTAGTAGAAGTTCTTTGGTTCTCTTTAGAAACCTCCTCTTAACTAGCTTAAGCAAAAATGGGGAATTTATTGGAAGGAAGCTGAAGTATTACACAAAATCGCAGGAAGAGCTGACCAAGCGAGACTGTGGCGAGGAGGAACTAGGGTGGTCTGGGCTGGCGTGGCAGCAGCAGCTGTGGGTCTCTTGCTGCTGATGCTGTCCTAACCCAGACCACCCTCCCCACTCTGTCTTGCTGATGCAAATAGGAGACTCCGTGACTCTGCACTGGATGCAGGACCTGCTCACACTGGCCTCTCAGACCAACCGTCTCCCTCCCTCTTCTGTAACTACCCTGCTTTTATTTTCTCCATTGCAGTTGTCACCATGGAAGAGTCCCTAGTTACTTGTTTCCCTGTGGAGATTTAAAAATACTGATGCCCAGGCCTGACCCCCAGAGATTCTGATTTAACTGGTCTGGGGTGGAGCTGGGGCATATGAATTTTTCTTAAAAGCTCCCATGTTGTTCTAATATGAGACAAGGTTAAGAATGATTGCCTTCTGCATTGATAGAACAAATACAGAATGTGCTGCTATCACCAGGGCAGCAGGCAATATGCTGAAATGAATTAATAGAATCTAGACCTAGAAAGGATCATTAAGGAAAAAGACATTTGTAGGTCACCACACATAAGTGATATTGACCAGAGTCCTCCCAGATTGTAGGTGCTCTGAATATATTATCTCAGTAGATCCTTACTATGATCTTGTTGGGTAGGTGGCAATATTCTCATTTTCCAGAGGAGTCAACTGAGGCTGAGGGTAAGTAACTTCCCAGGGTTGGCCAGTAGCTAGGGATTCACACTCAGCCTATATGCCCCCAGTTCTTTGGCAAACACAACCACTGGGCCAGCCAGCCACGCTGGGATTCTGACTGACTCCTTCTGACGGGTACCTTGAAGGGCTATGATGAAGGGCTGTGCAAGGATTCCCCTGCATGCTGGTCACAGCCAGGGAAGGGGCTTCAACTGCAGAAGTGATATCAGTCAGACATTCCTGAGTGGAAGGACGTTGAATGTTGGGGTGAGTTACCAAGGGAGAACACATTTTTAGCAGAAATGAAAAGAGAAAAGGCCTCAACTACTGCAAGAAAAGCAGAACCTGGTGAGCCTTCAGGGCTAATCAAGGGAAATAGGAGGAATATAAATGTGTGTGAGTCCGAACGTAACTGTAGTTTATTTGAAAGAGGAGGAAAAAAGAGAGAAGGGGAAATGAAATTTTGAATTTTTTTTTT
>NW_007728274.1:73130-74564 GCF_000696425.1 Galeopterus variegatus | reverse complement strand
AGTTTATTTGAAAGAGGAGGAAAAAAGAGAGAAGGGGAAATGAAATTTTGAATTTTTTTTTTTTAGGAAATTGAAATATAATTTAGTGTTTGTACTTTTGGTGTTTGGGTGAGAAGAATGGGAAAGATAAATATGAATGATCTGTTAATATAGTACTTAAAAAATAATGGAATAGAATAGGCTGGAAATCCTCCCTTCTGTTGGGGTCATTTGGAAATGGATTGATTTTAACATGAGGGATGGGATGGACCACAAGTCACCATGGGTTCTTGAAGAAAGAATGTGTAATCCTTTTGGCAACAATTAGGCAAATTTAGCTTCCTGGTTTCAGAAAGAAAACACACTCACCAAAAGAAAAACCCAGGCCCGTGGGAAAAGAGTAACTTCCTCCTCCTGGGGCTGCCTAATCTTCTCACGAGGCCAAATCTCTTTCCTGCTCAGCGTGAGGCTGGCTGGGGAAGCATCCAAGAGGCAACAGGGTCCGGGGACTGAGGGTGTGCAGTCGGCAAGAGCAGCTGAGCACACGCTGGCTGAGTGCGAGGTGAAGGTGGAGACGCTGCTGAGCTGCCGCCTTATAATTCTGTGCACACCTGGGACAGGGAAGGGCTCCAGTGGCTTTGCTTGTGCCCCCACTCTGCCTCTTTGTCTCTTCTCCCTTAACTTACTATACCTTGAGGCTGAAAAATAGAATTCTTCCTTTTTTACTCACTTGGTGACAAAATCAGAGAAAAAGTCAAATGAAAAAGGAAATATCTGCAAATACGGAACTCATTTTCCTGGCAAGTGTGTGAGCATGCGTTGTAAATACAGTAAAACAATTTAACAGATTAATTGAGGGAAGGCTGCTGTGAATGGGGGAAAGATCTGAAATCTGGACCACTTAAACTTAAGTAAAGTGGATAGAGGGCTGGAGTAGAGGTGGAGATGGGAGGGGGCATTAGAGATGACCTAGAACGCTGTGAAAGTTGTAGTGCTTTAGTTGTTAGCAGAATACACATTCATAAATGCTCCTTAGCAATTTTTATTTCACAGTTTTGTTTGTGCAAAAGGTCACACGAACCTTTCTTCACTGAAGTATGATAATGTCATTATAATCTGGCTTTCTTTATTTTGGGGGACAGGGAGAGAAAATGGGAAGTAACACATTGTTTACTTACTTTAGGAGAAGCATTTAATGTGTGCTATTTCATTTAATCCTCACAGTAACTCTTGGGGAATGAGTATTATGTACATTTTACAGATGAAGAAAATGAAGTTAAATTAAGTAACTTGCTGATGTTTATATGGCTATTAATAAACAGAAGAACCAGATTGGACCCAACTTCCCCCCATTACAAAGCCCTTTGTTACTTTACTTCAGGAAAATTATTATTTTTTTTTTTTTCCTTTTTTTGTCTTTTTTCGTGACCGGCCACAGATCGCAACCCTCAGTGT
>NW_007728274.1:62057-72172 GCF_000696425.1 Galeopterus variegatus | reverse complement strand
GGGTGCACATGGCACTAACTATATCCACACAGGACTTGTTTACAAGAAATGTGCTGCTTGACCCCCAACCAGAGCTGAGTCCAGGGAGCCTGACTATTCTATTTTCCCCACAAGGACGCAGTCTGCAAAGGGGTGGAGCAGATAGTATCTGCCCTCAAGGAGTTGACGTCTAGTTGAGGAGTGAGATGTACACATGTAAACTGACAACTCATGAGTGACATAACAGATATAAAATAGTATCATAAGTTATGAGATGTCCTGGGGCTTGTGGCTAAGTTCCAACTTGACTGTAGAGATCAGGGTGAGAAAGATGGGGGCTGCAGGAGAGCAGGTGAGCTTGGGTGTGAGTTGGGTTTGCAGCAATGGGTGCACATGGCACTAACTATATCCACACAGGACTTGTTTACAAGAAATGTGCTGCTTGATCCCCAACCAGAGCTGAGTCCAGGGAGCCTGACTATTCTATTTTCCCCACAAGGATGCAGTCTGCAAAGGGGTGGAACAGATAGTATCTGCCCTCAAGGAGTTGACGTCGTTGAGGAGTGAGATGTACACATGTAAAACGACAACTCATGAGTTACATAACAGATATAAAATAGTATTATAAGTAATGAGATGTCCTGGGGCTTGTGGCTAAGTTCCAACTTGACTGTAGAGATCAAGGTGAGAAAGATGGGGGCTGCAGGAGAGCAGGTGAGCTTGGGTGTGAGTTGGGTTTGCAGCACAGGTGGGATTTGCCTAAATGGGTAAGAGCATGGATGAGCCAAGATGTGAAGGCGGGATGATGCCGCCAGGGCAGTTAATAGGAGTATCTGTCCATGACAGAAGTCTTAACGTTTGGACTGGCACAGGTGATGGCAAGGTAGGTTGAGGCCAAGCTGTGAGGAGCTGTGAGTGGCAGGTCAGATATTTGAGATTTTATCCTGTTGGCAATGGTAGGGTGGTGGTAGTAGTGTTAGAGAGGATGGTATCATGGTAATATTTAGTGAGCTAATATTTATTGAGCATTTATTCCTCTGGGTAATATTTATTGAGCATTTATTCCTCTGGGTACTCTTTATTCATCAAATATTTATAGAGTATTTATAAGTGCTGAGCACTGTTGCTTGCACTGGTAATACAGCAGTGTATGAAACTGATAAAAATCCCAGCTGTCACAGAGCTTACATTTACATGAGAAAGGAACAGACGATAAAATAGGTAAATTCCTGTGCTAATGCCATAGAGGAAAAAAAAAACCCAGAAAAGCGGATGGGGAGCAGATAAGGTCACATCACAATTTTAAAGCATAGTTCTGGGTGTGTCAATGTATTAACTCATCGAATCAGGTAAATAATAGATAGAAGGCAGTCTTTGAAGAATTTTGAATACAAAGTGACATGAAGAAAACATAATTCATGAAGATGAGTACAGCAAAGAGTAGGGGAAAGACTGATGTCATGGGGACCTGCTGGAGGCAACTGCAAAATCCAGAATGGTTGTACCTACGATGGATCTTTTAGTAATCGATGTCATGTAGGGCTTAGTAGAGAAAGAAGACTCATGTAGGGAGGAAAAACATCAACATTCACTGTTTATCTGGCCCATGCCTTTTCCTAAGTCTCGCTGACAGAGCTTGATGGAGAGTTGATTTTAATCAACAAAAAGTGACACACAGGTGACAAAGATGACTGAGGTTTTGAGCCTTGGGTGACTAGGACAGTGAGAAAAATAGAAAATTTTCAATTAAAAAATTCAACAGAATTGTCTGTCATGCTATTTAAGTAGTTAAAAAATTTCTGAAAGTAACTGGGAGTGTCCACTAAGGTATTAATCCCTCTCCAGAATCATTAATTTCTCGTTACAGCAGTGTAGACAATTTGAGGGTACTTCAGAAGGTTCACGGAAAGATCTGTATTATCTTTTAATTCTATTTTTCCATAAGCTTTTTGAAGTACCTTCGTATGAAAGGTAGAGGGGGTGGGTCTCGGGTCCTGGAGCCCTTTCTCTCCTTCCTAGGGTGTGCCTGCGCATTGGCCCCCCATGCGCCTGCCTTTCTGCCCCACTCCTCAAGCTCCTGGGCCAGCTCCCATGCCCACCTGCTCTGTCCTCACCTGCCATCCGCTGCTTCCAACTTTTGCAAGTTATTGGTTCACGGGTTCTCAAACTTTCTTAGTTCACAGCACTCTGAGTGTCTGTAATTTTTTCAAGGCAACCCTAGAGCAGAAGAAATACAAAAGAATACAGCAGAATACAGAAGAGTCCCTTTAGCGAATAGTTAGATCAGAAAACTTAATAAATATTTGTTATAACAACCTAGTACCATTTGAGAAAAATAATACAGACACATTGAAAGAAAAAATATTTTAATGATATTTTTAAATGACCGCAGCTACTCAGAAATGGGATGGGTACACCTTGCCACACAACTTCTCAAACCTTGGAGTCATACTGGACCCTCACTTTCTGTTCCATGTTGATTTTCAGGTGATACTTGCTTTTTTATCACAGCAGCTACAGAAAACCCAGTTTCACAAAGCTATGGCATTGTTGAAAGTTATAACTTGATTTAATGTTGAAACTGAACTTCCTCAAGCTAGATGCGCTCGCAGTTTCTGATAGATGTCATTGTGTTTCCCTCAAAAATCTGAAATACCCCGTAGCACCCCTGTGACTTCACTGTGGCACCCTGGAGGGCCTCAACACACAGTCCGGGAACCATGGTACAAGTCTGTTCTATATCTCTTTTTCTTCTCTTCAATCTTACGGCACTTGTTGGCCATCCACATTTTTAAGAAAATAGCTTTGGATCTGGCCATGGCCTCTAGTTTCTTCTTTTTTACCTTTAAGCTCCTAGAGTGAGTTTAAAGTGACTCTCTCGTCCATGTCTAGTACCCTGCACTACTCAGGTAAGTCACTGCTGTGGCTTCAAGCTCAGTCCAAAGAACAGTTTACATTTTCATTCCATCTTATTTCTTGGCCCAGGTTCAAATCATTGCCTGGTGTTCAGCCATTATATTTTACATATATGTGCCAGGCTTTGGAGGAGAAGGGTTTTCTATTGCCTTCGTCTCCTTTGGATATGTTTAAACGGCCACCACAACCCCTGGGGATGAGTGCTTTTACTATCCCCATTGATATATGAGCACACAGGCTGCTGTTATGCCAAGTCATCAAAGCAGAGCAGAAATACCACCTAGAGGTGTTGCTCGTCTCCCAGTTATTGGGAAAATCCCAGAGGCTACACTCAGTGTGGATGACTGGTATAAATAAGTAGCTTGCTGGGTTCCATTTTTAATTTTTACAACTATATTTTTATAAAAGTAAAACATTGTAGTTCATTGTGGACAGTTTGGCAATGGAGAGGAAAAATAAGAACTGACTCATAGAAGCATAAAAGTGTTGAAATTTATATTTCAGTTTAATTTGATTTTAATATTCCTTCTAAATAAACTTTAGCATGTAATCATAATGTATATAAAACTTTCTGTCTTGCTTTTTAACAAAAATTACATTATAACCCTTTTCCATTTATTTTATTTTATTTTTTTAAAACTTTTTCATTTAATTACATAGTTCTTTTAGCCGTCCTTAAAAAATTCTTTTCACTTTGAAGGTCATACATGCACATATTTAAAAACTAAAACAACTAAAATGCTCTAACATGAAACAGCAGATTCCTGCCCCAGCTTGCTAAAGGCTTTCCCACTCAGATCTGCTCATCAGATCCAACCGCTTGCTTATCCTCAGTTTCAGTGGCTCTCCAATAGTGCACTGAATGGGACTGCGTAGTTTATGAACCCTGCTGCCTATCCTATTTTTATTTAATTGAGTTCTTGGACTATTGATTGAAAGTGGTGACTCTGCAGGATTGCTAACTGCTGATAAAGTCCTGTTCACTCTGCAAATTTATATGTGTAAATTCAGGGCTACATTAGCAGATGTACTTTTTTAGCCTTGCCTTTTTTATAAGCCTGATTTAATTGTATATTTCACTTATCATAAATGTCTATGCATTGTATTGTTAGGAATATGATTGTTTTATTAAACATTAATAGACCTCCCAGCTCTCTTACCAGTTATTTTCCCAAGCTAAAATTGTAGAAATTTGGGAATTAAGCCAGGAAGATTTAATGAAATTCTATTGTATCTTAAATCTTAATTACTAAGGCAGGGCCAGCCCTTCATAATAGTAAATAAAGACTGCTGGGTGTTACAAGGCACATTATCTGGATGTGTTTAACTTTTCTCAGCAGAAATATTTTAAGGCAACAATCTTTTCAAAATTGAGTATCCGTTTTCTGAGATACTGAATCAAAAGTATGTGGATTGATGCCTATTCTATCACAGTATACTTTTTAAAAAAATCAGTAGACATTATTTTTTAGAGCAGTTTTAGATTACAGATAAATTGAGCAGAGAGTATAGGTAGTTTCCATCTATCCCTCCTCACCAGCCTCTCTCCCCTACCAACCAGTTCCCCTGTTATTAACGTCTTGCATTAGTGTGGCATATTTGTTACAATTGATGAGCCAATGTTGATACATTATTATTAACCAAAGTCCATAGTTTTCATTAGGTGCACTCTTTATTTTGTACATTCTACAGATTTTAACACATGTATAATGACATGTATCCACCTTTACAGTGTCACACAGAGTAGTTTCGCTGCCCTAAGAATCCACGTGCTCTGCCTATTCATCCCTCCTCCTCCCAAACCCCAGCAACCACTGACCTTTTCACTGTCTCCATAGTTTTGCCTTTTCCAGGATGTCACGTAGTTGGAATCATACAGAATGTAGACTTCTCAGGTTGGCTTCTTTCACTTAATAATATGCATTTAGGTTTCCTCCATGTCTTTTTATGGCTTTCATAGCTCATTTCTTTTTAGCGCTAAATGATATTCCATTGTCTGTATTACCACGGTTTATTTATCCATTCACCTATTGTAGGACATTTTGGTTGCTTCCACGTTTTGACAATTATGAATAAAGCTGCTATAAACATCTGTATGCAGGTTTTTATGTGGACATACATTTTCAGTTCATTTGGGTAAATACTAGGGAGCACAACTGTTGGATCATATGGTTAAGAGTATTGTTTAGTTTCATAAGAAACTGCAAGACTGTATTCCAAAGGGGTTGGACCACTTTACATTTCCCTGGCAATGAAAGACAGTTTTGTTGCTCCACATCTTCACCAGCATTCGGTGTTGTCATTGTTTTGGATTTTTGCCATTCTAGTAGGCATGTAGTGGTATCTTGTTGTTTTAATTTGCAATTCTCTGATGACATAGACATGGAGCATCTTTCATATGCTTATTTGCCATCTGTGTATCTTCTTTTGTGAGATGTCTGTTCAGATCTTTTGCTCATTTTAAAAATTGGGTTGATTGTTTTCTTATTTATTTTAAACAGTTCTTTATTTTGAATACCAGTCCTTTATTACATATGTGCTTTGAAAAGATTTCCACTTTAACAGCATCTTTAGCAGAGCAGAAGTTTTTAACTTTAATAAAGTCCAGCTTAAAATGTCATCTGTCATGGATCATGATTTCAGTGTTGTTTATTAATAGTCAACACCAAACCCAAAGTCATCTGGCTTTTCTGCTATGTCATCTTCTGGGAGTATTATGGTTTTGTGTTTTACATTGAGGTCTGTAATATATTTTGAGCTAATTTTTGTAAAAGGTGTAAGGTCTGAAACTAGATTCATTTTCTTTTTTCTTTTTCTTTTCTGCATGTGAATGTTCAGTTGTTCCAGCACTGTTTGTTGAAAAGACTGCCTTTCTCCATTGAATTGCTTCTGCTCCTTTGTCAAAGATCAGTTGAACTATATTTGTGTGGTTCTATTTCTGGACTGTCTATTCTTGTTCACAATATACTTTAAAATTATTACTTTCAGTGAAAATAAAATCAATTAGTAACTAATTTTGGTTTGACTTTTTTGGCCCTTAGTTTTCCTCATGGGGGTGAGGGGCAGGTAGAATAGATCATCCTTACTGTTTCTTCTCTTTATCTTGTGAGACCAATTTATATTTAAGTATATAGTCAGGGTGATGATTTTTCTCATAAAGTTTCCAGTAGACACCAGGCCTGTGTATGTGTCTTTGTATGTGTTATGTCTGTCTGTGTGTGTAGTGTGGCTGACATCTATTTAGACAGGATTTTTGTTATGCTCCTTTAATTTTATATTGGGATATTAAACCTATCTTTCACTGATGACTAAGAAAGCATATTGTTCTGCCCCGAGCTGTGACAGAAAATATCAATACTTAATATTATTGTCAGCAACTAAAACATCAGATTTTCTGTCATGCGACTTTCACCTGGGGATATTTGGCAATGTCTGTAGACATTTCTGGTTGTCATAACTAGTAGTGGGGAGGTATAGAGGAGTGTTACTGGTATCTAGTGGGGAGAAGCCAAGGATGTGCCAATATGCGACAAGGCAGAGGACAGCCCCCACAATAAAGAATTATCTGGCTCGAAATGTCAGTCACGCTGAGGTTGAGAAACCCTGTTGTAGAGAAGCAGATTTATTCATATCAGTGGACATGTTTTCTTCTTATCTTTGGCCTCTAGATAACCCAGGCTTTTGTAGATTTGCCAACTACACCTAACAGTTGTGCAGAGACTTATGGTGTGCTATAATATTCAGCTTCTTTTAGGTGTCTTGAGCTTCATTTCACTTTATCCTGATTTAATAATAATTTTGATTATGTTACATGCATTTTATGTAAGCTGATTTAACTCTTAAAGTGGAAATAAATATGTAATCATATATATATTTTGAATATAGATGGCTGGATTGTTGATCATAAAAATCTGAGTATGGTCTGCTTTTAATTTCCTCTTCTGGTCCTTTAAATGGCCTATTTCCCTACCATATATAGTTTCACGAGCTCATCTTGTTTTCATAGTGTTCCCTTTTATTGTTAAGAGAAACAAAATCCAAGAAACAAACCCACTGGTTTAAGCAATTCACTGTCGTCTTCCTCTGAATTAAATTGCTCAATGCAGAGTGATGCAAGTGGGGACAAGCCATGTAGTAGAGGCTTCCTACTGCACAGCAACCCAGGGGACCATCACTTGTGGGCAGCTGCACACTGTCGTGCAGGGCTTAGGGCCCTGGCCTTCCCTCGTACTGCTCCCCCTGCTTGCAGCACTCTGCCTGCTCCAGCTCCTTCTTGCCCCTCATCCTGGGACCTTTGCACGGCATGTTTCTTCTACCTCACACTCCCTGTCACTTTCTGAGACACCCAGGTGAGTCCTTGCCCCCGCTCCAGAGTACACTCAGGTTCATCTCCCGGACATCAAGAAGTTTTTCTTATGTCTAGTAAGAATCATTTCATTTCCTTTTAAGTTCACAGCTAAAATGGGCCGAGCCCGTGGCTCACTCGGGAGAATACGGCGCTGGGAGCGCAGCAGCACTCCCGCCGCGGGTTCGGATCCTATATAGGGATGGCCGGTGCGCTCACTGGCTGAGCGCGGTGCGGCCAGTCTCAAAAAAAAAAATTAAATAAAAAATAAGTTCACAGCTAAGACTATGGCTCTAGCTGCATCTTCTCCAAGTTCTTTACTCCCATAGACTGTCAGAGTTTGAGGGACCTTAGGCCTTGGCTTCAGATTTTATCTTCTCTAAAAGTTTTAAAGAATGTATTCTATTTTTGTATAAGTTTTATATATATTACATGTTGTACATTATAAAACTACATCGAATACTTGCATATATGGTATATATGGTATATATATCTTATATAATATATAGTATATAATGTGTTATATATATAACTTGTTATACTTATATTGTACTATATATACAACTTCTGTATCTATATATTATATAGATAATAAAAATACATTGTACACTTGTACATATATACTTTGTACAAAACGGAAAACATTTTTTAAAATTTTAGAATAAGGGGACTGAGCCCAGGACCGAAGGGCCTTCAAATGCTGATACATATATATGGTGGGATGATTTAAAACTGGAAAGGTGAAGCCAAAAATACCTGTAATCCTATCACCTATACATAAACATTGTGATATTTTAGCATATTTCTTCCTAGACTTTTTTCTATTAATTAGCACCTTTTCCCCCTCACAAAAATGGTATCATGCTATATGTATTGTTTTCACCTAAATATGTTGTGAATGTTTTTATGTCAATAAATATATGCACAATATTTTAATGGCTACATAGTATTCTTTTGCGTTGAGGTATCATGCTCTAGACCAATTTCCAAAAGCCAGTTACCTGAAGGGCAATTTGATGATTTATCAAATGTTCCAATTTACTAGAAGACTTGTTACTTTTAACTACTTGTTTCTATTTTTAAAAAAACAAAAAAAACTTATGCATTTTTTAATATTCTTCTGCCAGTTCTGCAAATGGCATGTCAACATTGATGTTTCTGCAATTAAAAAAATAAAATTTTAGTTTAAGTTTAAATATAACTTTAGTAGCATCAGAAAGAAATTGGATATGACCAAAGCATTCCCAACACATGTGACACGCTAACATTTTTGTTTCTAGGAAGGAGAAATGAGGTTGTGTTAATTTGGCAGCTGTTTGCAAAAGCTACTATCACGAAAGGATAGAACCATTGTGAGATGTGGAAGGGAAGCGAGGAAGTTGGAAGGATACAGAAAGAAGCAGAAGCCTTGAACTTCAAATGTAATAATATCATGACACTAAGGTTGAAGAATTTTAAAAAATTAGTTTAAAATCTAAAAATGTGAAGATGGGTAAAGTAAGAAATTAACCAGGAAGCTACAGAAGGAACCATATCTCATATTACACTTAAGCTACTAATTACTATTAATTATTACTATTTTTAACATAGTCCTAAGAAGTCTCAACAATCCTTATTCTTAAAAATAGAACATTCCATGGACGGCTTCATAGTAGTCTTCAAAAGCTTTTAAAATAATTATATTTGATCAGAATTATTTTACTCTTAAACTTCTAAAACAACTCCAACTAATACAAACTTATAAACTTAAGCTGTTAAAACTATCCCATCTAATATGAAATTATATAAATCTCACAAATAGTTAAAAGATACAAATTTTGGTGAATTGATCATCATGTAAATTGAAAACCCTTAGAGAACTGGCTTTTAGTAAAATGAGTTTTGCAAGCTGATCTGTATTTATCTAACCAGTGACCTGTTATTTGGCAAACAAGCCTGTTTCTGTATGGTGTTCCAAACTGTCCCACAATAAAAGTCCTTTTTTATAGAACTTTGTGTAATGCCCCATGATTTTCCTAGACATAATTTACTCCTTGAAGTGGTAATGTTCTAAAGGACTTTAATATGTATTGTCAAGTTAAAGATTGTGCTGTTTACCCTCTCATGCCAAGGCCAACAATTTCATTTCAGGGTGAGGAAATTAGAGCCCAGAGAAGAGAGTGGTTTTGTCCAGAATTACAGGATTGTCAACACTGGACACAGCAGCCAGGCTTCCTGATTCCCACTTCGCCGCCTGTCTCATTATCCTCTGTGCTCCCTTTCTAGGCCAGAGCCAAGTTACTTTTTACTTTTCTGCTCTAGACGCCCAACTTCCATGTGTTTACCCCTCATATTACCTCTTTAATTGTCTTGCAATTATTTTCTGGATTCACTCTAGTAAATGCAGCGATTAAAATGGTACCCAGTGCTGTATTAAGGTTCTGATAAACATGGTTAATTTGCTCTTTTTATGCATCATTATTTCAGAATATCTCAGTATTAGGTTTGCTTTCCCCATTCCCGTAACACAATCACATCATAGCTAACTATATAACCCCTGGGTTTTCCTGTGGCTGTGCTTATGTCTTGTACAGAAGGAAGTGGCTTCAAACCAGGTAAAGACATCAGCAAAAATAACATAAATTAAAATGTGTCAGATTTAGGTCACAAAAGCATAAAGAAAAGTTAATAAATAGGAAATCAGCTGTACTGCACTACATCTCTCTTTTGGTGGCGGGGGCTAGATTAAATGTAAAAATTAAATTTTTAATAAATTAAAAAATTAATTTTAAGGGCCAGCCCGGTGGCGCACTGGATAAGTGCGCTGCTTGGGAGGCGCAGCGGCACTCCCGCCCGAGGGTTCGGATCCCACATACAGACCGGTTCCTGCTCACTG
>NW_007728274.1:58974-61820 GCF_000696425.1 Galeopterus variegatus | reverse complement strand
CTGAGGGTTGCGATCTGTTGCCGGACACGGAAAAAGACAAAAGACCAAAAAAAAAAAAAAATTAATTTTAAGTGTTCAGTTTAGTGGGTTTTAGTATATTCTCAACATTGTACACCATCACCACTGTATAATTCCAGAACTGACTGCATCTTGCATGTAGTGGGCTTGCAGAATTTACACACTGCAATTCAGTTGTGCAAAAACAAAAAACCAACATTTTGTTTTGACCATTCTTTCCTCAGCCCTCTGCATAGCAGCAGGTGGGAAAACAGCCTTAAGTTTGCCAGCAGAGCTCCGATCTTTTCCAGTTAAATAGTTAGTCTTCCATCTCTTTAAGAGCTTAGTCCTTCCCATTTCTTCTTCTTCTCCTTATTCCTTTCTAAGATGGTACCACAGTAGGGACAGGGTTGCTATTGTGCTATTTGGGGAAGAAGCCACCAATTCTGCCCATGTTCTGGGTACGCCTGTGGTCTTGCTGGGTTGGGCTAGGCCATAGAATGGCCTGCTGAGATTTCACTGGTCATGGCTGATTTGGGATGTTATATGAACCCCCACCGTGAAAGCACATGGACCACAGCAGGACACTGGGAAACTTCCGAATCTTCTAAAAACCTTCGACAGGCTGAGTGGGTAAGCCCTGAGACAGCCTCAGTCCCTTTTGCTCTGACACCCCTTTCCTTAACGGCCTTCCCCGCAGGAAACACCAAGTAGAGAGAGAAGTGGTCCCCTCCGTCAGACCTAGATGTCCCTCCTGTGATTTGGGATGTGGAACCTTCTCCTGTAACTCTCTAGATATTCTCCAAGCCACTCCCCACGCCCACCCTCCTTTCCCAATTGACCCTTAGTAAAGTGGACGAGAGCTGGCAGGCACCTGGGACATAGTTTCTATCCCTGTCTGTGGTCTTTCCAGAACTCCTTTGGGCTCTTCTTTCTCATCCTTAGTCCTAGGCTGGAGATGATACCTGTACCACAGAAGCAGCTCTATGGTCTGAGGGTCTACCAAATACCAAAACAGTATTGGCTTAATTGCCCCAAACACTGTTCCTGTTACACATGGCGTTAAACCCTAAGGAGAGCCTTGTGTCACAGTCTGTTCAAATAGAGAAGGCCATCTTGGGTTATCAGCCTACCAAATGCGTCTACTCTGGCTTTCCGGGAGATTTTAGAGAGGAAAAGTATAAAAGAATGTTTGAAAATGTAGGCAAGGAGAAAAATCTTCATTGCTTAAGTGAAGAGAGTCTGGATACATCCTTTTCAGTTCTCTTTCAAAAGTAATTTAGGCAAATTTACAAAAGGAAAGACTGAACTATTTAAATTAGGAATTGATGGAGTTGGTTGTGGAGCTTAGTTCTGTCACTTTCTCCTCTTCTGCCATCCTGAGGCTACATCGTCTGTTGCTTTCATAGGTAGGCTGGAGAAAACACTGCCACTCCTCTGTAGACGCTGTTTCTCTAATCTGAGTCTTCTTTCTGAAAGTAAAGTCAGAAGGAAAACTACTGAAGAGCGTCTGAAGGTTTCTGTGCTGGTGGGCAAAGTCTTGACGTGTAGAACTGATGCTGGAATGCAAGCCTGAGAACAGGAGAACATTATTTTAGGGATGAATTCATGTGAAAGACCCCGAACAAAATTTGAATCTACTTCTGAAGCTCAAGATCACTTTTGTTTGGGATTGGTACCACCTATTTCTATTTCCTTGGGTCTGCTTTTTCTTTCTCTTTTCTTTCTAAGCTCCCTAATTCAGAAAACTCTTGAAGGGGAAGTTCCCTCTGCAGACAGGCAGCAAAGCCTTGCGTGGGTACAGTGCAGTTTTGAAGCCAGACGGACTGAGTTCCAGTTTTACCTGAGATCTTTGATTACCTGGCATAGGTTCATCTCTTGGCTTTATTTTTCTCAAGTTTGGAGTGCCAGGCACAGACTAGGCACTTAGGTGTTTATCCCTTTCCTCCTCTGGGCCTTTGTCTCTGATATTCACAGACAGTTATGGTTGCTCTGTTTGCTTTAGGTGACTATTTGACATGGCAAAGTCAGGTGACAGACCCAGGAACTGAGTTCAGCAATTTAACTCTGTAGTCCTAATTCCAAAATATTTTGCAAACTGTTTTATCTTCCTTACAAACTTTCAGTATACAGGATCTCGCACTTTACAAGTAGACTTTAGAATCTAACCAACAGGGTGGTGGGTATCTTTTCAGACTTCTTTTGGTGTACATAAAATATATATGGATATGTGTGTGTGTGTGTGTGTGTGTATATATATATATAAAATATATAATTTTTTCAGTCAGCAATTCTTGATTATCCAGTCAAGAATGTCTGAATATACAAATCTCTCTTTCTAACCCACTCACATTTTATGATGTGTCACTTTGCCCTAATGAACTCTCCCCTGTTGATGGACATCTAGATTGTCTCTGTTTATTATACAAATAATGCTAGCGTGAACATCCCATGCCCTTGTGTAATATATCTAAAAAACACATACCCAGAAACAGAATTGCAAGTGCACAATTGCTTCTTTGTTGAGCAGGTAGATAACGGTAAGCCATTGTTAGATCTTACCAGAGGCAGTAGAGTGATAAGCTAGAGTTATAGTCTGTTATCCCAGAATCTTTTTGTTTTTTTAAAATCACTCTTAATATTCTAAGGCCCTTAAACTAGGATGAGCCACCCCTAATGGCTATTTGTTCTTGTGAAAGAAAGACTTTTTGGAAAGAAAAGTCAACAGCTCCCCATTTTCTGGACATGCTGGTGGGTGTTCTTTTGTGAGCAAAGGGTTGTCCAGCCGTTTGTCTCTCTCCAGATCATGTGATTGAACTTTTGCAGTGAACATCCCAAAGTAGTATTTG
>NW_007728274.1:30482-58575 GCF_000696425.1 Galeopterus variegatus | reverse complement strand
AAAGACTTTTTGGAAAGAAAAGTCAACAGCTCCCCATTTTCTGGACATGCTGGTGGGTGTTCTTTTGTGAGCAAAGGGTTGTCCAGCCATTTGTCTCTCTCCAGATCATGTGATTGAACTTTTGCAGTGAACATCCCAAAGTAGTATTTGCATGTCAAAACCTCAGTTATTAGTATTACTTTTGGTGGTTGGCTGGAAAGGGGAGCCAAACCCTTGACCTTGGTGTTAACAGCACTGTATTCTCCCAAGTGAACTAACTGGCCAAACTTTTTTTTTTTTTTAAACCAAAAGTGTCTGCCTATAAAATGGGACTTCATTTGTTGTCAAAAAGTGGTATTGAAGGCATTGCCAACTATCAACAGCAGTTTACACGAAGTCCATCGTAAGAAAACTAGGAATTCCTGTTGGGAAACACACTTTCCCATGGGGAGCCTGGCCTTTTCCTCTCTCCCGGTGACTGAAGCAGTCCTGTGGCCCTTCCTGCCAGCAGACTCAGGACACATGTGCAGCTCGTTTACAGCAGATGTTGTTACCCATGGTGTTACCACATTTACCTTCTTCTCTTTTCCTGGGCTCTGGATTTTTGTTTTCATTTTATTAACCTCATTATTGACTCTTTTGTGGTAAAG
This sequence comes from Galeopterus variegatus, assembly GCF_000696425.1. Taxonomy (NCBI): domain Eukaryota; kingdom Metazoa; phylum Chordata; class Mammalia; order Dermoptera; family Cynocephalidae; genus Galeopterus; species Galeopterus variegatus. The sequence continues at coordinate 57,946 of NW_007728274.1, read as the reverse complement.
CATTTCAAATCCTTTTGAGAAAGAGGCAGACTAAAAAAATAATCCCTTTGTTTAGCATTGTTAGTAAATAGGTAAAACAAGTTTCAAAATAGTCATCGTATGGTAATGTGCTGAGAGCACAGGCTGTCGACCTAGCTTAAGACCTAGACTTTAGGCTACAGTGGTGTGTGGGTAAGTCCCAGCTCCACCCCTCCCTAAGCCGTGTCATTGGGCCAGTCCTTTAACCTCTCTGAACCTCAGTTTACCTCTCTATAAAGCGGAGCATAATAATGTCTTGGTCATAGGGTTTCTTCAAGGATTGAATGAGATACTCAACACATTTTAAACGTTTAATTAAAAAAACAAACCTACGATGTAAATCATTGTAAAGTGTAGCTCCGAAACATGTAACGACTCTCTAAGTTTTCGTCAAGAGTATATTGCATTTTCTACTTTTCTGGTACCTTTGCACAGCATAAGGAATTGGAAGACCTGGTCTGAATTTGAGGTATTCATCCCCATGTCACAGGACGAGCTCGCTGGGGTTTCTTGCTGGAGCATGTGTGAACGACAGGCCTCAAACACGAGCTCTGTGTCCAGTGGGCAGTGAGCAGAGCCCTGCCCTGCGTGAGAGATGAGATCATGTTAATTTTCCACGCGGAGCGCTGTTTTCTTTTTTTTCATCTACAGTATGTACATTGGTGTTCATTTATCTATGGCGATGGCGAGAAGGGAAAATATAAACGTAAATGAATGGCAATTATTGATATCGTGTTCTTCGGTTAAGCCCACCCCACATCCACCTGCTTTTTGTTCTCATCCTTCCTCTTCGTACTGCCACCGCTCTCGGGGACAATCGCCATCATCTTTTCCTCTGGACTCCTTCCGAGGCCGGGGGACAGATTTCCCGTGCTAGCTGGCTCACCCTTCCACACTTCCTACAGAGCTCTGTCTCAGAAATAGAGATCTGTACGTGGCATTTCCCGGTTAGAAAACTTTCCTCGTCTCCGGCTCTTCGGGTGCATCCCGCACCACTCCCCTGCCCTGTAAGTAACGCCTGGCACGTGCTCTTGTAATCGCAGTGCCTGCATTCACCTGCGCATGCGTGCGCTCTCCTGCAGCCCTACCACCGAGTTTCTATGAAGTGACTTTCTCATAAAGTTGTTAGTAGTAACCTCTTATTTTCGCCCCTCCAACTTTTTATTTTGAAAATTTCAAACCTACTGAAAAAAATGAAAATATATCCTTTTCCTAGATTCACTGATTGTTAAATATTTTAGTACATCTGCCCCTTTCTTCTCTCTCCCCTTCTCATTATGGCTGAAGTGTTGACTCGTACGCACCTCAGTGTGCATCTCCTAAGATGTGGACGTTCTCCTGCATGACAATACCATTATAACCCTTGCAAAAGCTAACAGTTCCCCCAATATCATGCTCACCAATTCAGATTTCCTCAATTATCCGAGCTGTGTGTGTCCTGCTTTCCTCACCACCCAGGATTCAATCAAGGGCCACACGTGTTCTCTTTAGTCCCTTCGTTATTGTTCTTCTCCCCTCCCCCTCTAGCTGAAGTGTCCAGTCGTCTTTATAATACAGCACATTGTGGATTTGCCTGACACTGTCGTCCTCTGTCTCCTGTATTTCCTATACGTTAGGAAATAATAATAAAAAGTAATATATAAAATAAATGATATATTTCCTATATATGTTGTAGAGGCCTCTGCATCTCTCGCTGTCTCTTTTAAAACAACAGACTCAGGTGGGTTTCACCTCCTTTCCTTTTCCTGGCTCACCTTTAGCGGGAGGGGTCCTGGTGACCATGCAGGAGACCCCCAGCACGGCAGCCGTAGCTACGCCATTCATTCATTCATTCATTCATTCATTCATTCATTCATTCATTCATGGAATACTCTGTGAGCCCCTGTTCTGAGCAGGCGCTGTTTTAGGTGCTGCGAGTACTGCAGGGAGCAAATCACAGGCGAGGCTGCTCCAATCAGCTTCGGTTCTAGCTGCGGGGCCGACCATAAATAAACTAATGTGTAATGGGACGTGGGTGGGAATAACACAAAAAGAGTGTAAGTGGTGGAGGGGTGGCCAGAGGGGGTCTTTTCAATAGGACGGTTAGTGAACACCTGTTTGGGGAGGTAACATTTGTGTAGGATCTGGAAAAGAGAAGAGAGCTAGAGTGTTAAAGACAGAGCAGGAGGGAGAGACAGCTGGAGGGAGGGGGAGCTGCAGCGAGCATCCAGGGCAGGGGAGAGGTGCCGGCGCGCAGGGAGCGGTCGGCAGCCCAGCAGGCGCGTGCCGGTGGAGGTGGGTGGTCCCAGTGTCCCCTTCGGGGCTCGTGTCTGTGCCGGACGGGAGCGGGCGCTGCGAAGGGCCGGGGTGTGCAGTGGGGCGGGGCGGACCCACTGAGGGCCCCACTGGAGCTCGCTGTGTGCTCGGGGGTCTGTGCTGCCAGGTCTTTCCTATTACCGTATTTCCTCATTTATACAGCACCATTTTAAAGGCTTTGGGGGGGCGGGGAAGAGGAGGTGGGACTGGCAGAAAAAGAAACTCACGCCTATTTACAGATCAGCTCTCAAACCCATCTCGCTTATTTACAGACCAACTTTAAAACAAATCTCCATTTCAGAAACTATAGTACATGAGGAAAAAAGTACTGTTTTGAATCAAAGAAGTACTTGCTTCCCCTTTATTTTGGGAACTACAGCTCGCTAGTGTCAGAAAGAGGCGTGGCTGTCCTTTAGAGGCTTCATACTTCAACTAACGAAATGATAAACAAGCTGAAGTCCCCAGACCGACTGGAAGCCTGCTGGACAGCGTGCAGAGGTGGCGCAAGGCACCCGGGCGGGGGAGGACAGAGTTCAGAGAAGGGCTCTGGAGGTTTCTTACAACAATTCCTCCCCCATCAGGTGTTGTCTAATTCGCACCCCACCCCACCCCATTTCCCAAACTCTCCCTCCTCTGAAGTGCTAGGCAGCGGTTCCCAAATTTGGCAGGGCTTCAGAATTACGTAGATCACATGGGGAGCATCGTGCCCCCACTGGAGCCCAAGAGAATTTCCTGGACTGTGTCCCGGGAATCTGTCTATTTTGTGGGAACCACCACTCTATGGCACCTTCTGATGGAGCTCATGACAGGCTTCGTTTTGTTTTTAATGTATAGATTTGACCCTGAGGATATAATGTAAGGCAAGAGTCATACCTGATTCAAACTTTCAAAATCATCTTTTTAGTCCCCAGAGTGCTTCGTGTAGTGCTCTGCCCGTGCTAGTATTGAAGGGTTTAGTGTTAAGATGTATGGTGTGTCGCGCTGCACTGGTCAAGCAAGGGGCTTCCCTTCATGTCATGGTGGCTCTTCCTCTGCAGTCCCATCCACAGCCAGTGCTTGCAGATGCCATCATTTTGTCTTTGGCTCTGCCACCTCTCCTGGTTTCTAGGCTCAAATACCTTGCTGGGAAGCTTACTGGATTTGATCATGTAGATGTTCTTAAAAGCATCTTCTCTCTCCCTTATTTCCAGTCTTGGTGAAGGCCACCAGCATCTTTCTAGGCCCCAAGCCACGTTTGGTCGAAGACAGGTTCTGTATGTTCTAGCTCTTAATCCCACCTGCCTTTGAAGCCTCAAGCCCCCCCTTACTTCATCTTGCACACTGCAGATTGGATGTGCCCCTTGTCCTCAGGGTAGAAATCCAACTCCTCAGCAGTGAATGTAACATGTACCTCCCTCTCTGTGCCTGATTCCTGGCCTTCCCTTCCTGCTCATGGACTAAAGGGTTTAGTGTTGTAGAACTAGTTCCCTGAAGGGGTCAGACTGGTCTAGTTCTCTAAGAGGCTGTGTTATCTAGAGGTCACTGTGCTTGCGTGTGAAGTTCCTACTTCCTGGAATCCCTTTGCTGACTTTGCCACCTGGCTGGCATCCCTCCCATTTCGACTCACAGAGCATTTCTTTCCGGATGCTTTCCCTGACTACCTCTTTTTCCTCTGGCCTGAGTTTGATGTCCTTTTGTAGGTCCTTTGCATCCTCCATCATCAACTTGCCACATCGTACCATAATTTTAATTCATGAATCTTCACCACAAGATATGAGCATATTTAGAGCAGGAATTCTGTCTGACTGATGTAAAATTAATCCTCGATAAATATTTTTTAGATGAATAAATGAATGAATGAACAGCAAACACATTTGTGAACAATGTTCACATTTGAGTTTGTTAATCTCTATATGATAGAAAATAAAAGTATATTCTTTTTTACTCTTTTTAATGGAGGGATTTTGGTGGCTTGAAGCCAGTTCTGGAATGGTAAAACAATGTCATTGCTTCTGTATTCCAACAGGAAATATGGGATGTATAAAATCAAAAAGGAAAGACAATCTGAATGACGATGGAATAGATTTGAAGACTCAACCAGTACGTAATACTGACCGAACTATTTATGTGAGAGATCCAACGTCCAATAAACAGCAAAGGCCAGTAAGTAGATAGTCTCAGGGAGAATTCCCACAGCAGGATCAAAGCATGGCTGCATAATTTAAACACCAACGTGTAATATGTGCATGCAAAAATCACGTTGACTGCTTTGATATTAAGGACTCTTTGATATTTGAAAAATCAGCTTGCTGCTTTCAGAATGATTTAATTAGTTTCTCATCTTCTAATTATTTCCTCTAAATCACATAAAATAGATCATACTTCCTAATTATGAAAATCTAAATGACTAAAAAAATCAGTTTAAAACTTCTTGAAATACATATTAAAGGATACCGTGGACCCATGGATTTTCTGATACCACAATGTAGTAATTTTTCTGCCCTCACTAAATTGGAGATTTCATGGACTGACTCTCATCAGAAATTTAAATTTCAGTACAAACCATTTTCGTCCCATTCCATGAAATCGCTTCAATCAAAGAGAAACAGAAACATCCCAGGGTTTTCAGAACCGTCCTCTGACAGTACCTTCCTTAGAAGAGGCCCAGAGACCTTGCACAACCTCACCATGGCACTGTGAGAAAAAGGAATTGATTTAAAAGGTAGATGAGGTTGCCTTTTTTGCCCCCAGATCCTCCCGATAAGTCACCTCCCAACTGAAGTAACAGTGGATGCCATTTGTCCCCATAGCAGATGGAGTCAGGGCAGCCCATGAAAGTCTGGATCGCTTAGGGCTTGCTCAGGGCTTGCTCTTAGCTGGTGGGGACAGAGCCCTGACCACGTGTTTTTAAACCAGTCTGGGAAAATGAGGATGGACAGTCCTGGGCTGGGGTGGCAATTCCATAGTCACTTCTGTCTTTCACTGTGTTGTCCCTGGTATTTGGTTTCCATGGCCTGCCTTTGTTTCTAAGCGGGAAGAAGGAGGCAAGGCAAGAGGAGAGGCTTCGCCAAAGCCTCACAAAACTCCTTTGCCTATAGAAAAGCTCTCTCCCCCGGCTGCATAGGAGGCTGGAAAGTTTGGAAGCATAGTCATTGAGCTGGGCAAATTGCCACCCCAAATAATGTTAGGGTTCTGTTCCCACATATGAGGGAGCATTATGGTGAGTGAGCATCCAGCAGCCACTGCCAGGGCCTCGTTCACTTCCTACCTCCAGAGTCATGACGCCCCAAGAAGGAAGAGTCCTCTCACTGAGCCATGTGGTTCGTGACAGAGCTGCACGTAACTTCCTCTCTTGTACTTCTCTTCTTTCCAGCTTAGTGAATTAGCAAATCCAAACATCATTTGCTACTACTAGAAAAATAACATACAACATGAATGTAAGAAAAGCTAAACATACATATTTTTTTTCCTAACAAATATTCTCTCGTAGGTTCCAGAATCTCAGCTTTTACCAGGACAGAGATTTCAAAGTAAAGGTATGTTTTCATAGCAACATAATTAATTTTTTTCTTTATTGCTAGAGCTTCTATAGACTAGTTGTCCTAGATATTTTTATGTATTTATTTTTATTGTGGGAAAATATACATAACATAAAAATTACCATCTTAGCCATTTTTAAATGGACAGTTCAGCGGCATTTAGTGCATTCACATTGTTGTGTGACCATCACCATCATCCAATTCCAGACTTTTTTATCTTGCCAGATTGAAACTTTGTACCCATTGAGGACTTATTTCCCATTTTCTCCTCCTCCCAGCCCATGGCAACCACTCTTCTACTTCCTGCCTCTACGAATCTGAGTACTCTAGGTACCTCATCTAAGTGGAATCATACAATGTTTGTCCTTTTGTGTCTGGCTTATTTTATTTAGCATAATGTCCCCAAGGTTCATCCAAGTTGTGGCATGTGTCAGAACTTCATTCCTTTGTAAGGCTGGACAATATTCCATCGTATGGACATACTACATGTTGTTTATCCATTCACCCATTCAGTGGCCATTTGGATTATTTCCACATTTTGGCTACTGTGAATAATGCTGCTATGAACATGGCTGTATCATTTCTTAAATGTAGGGTTGGAATGGTTTGTGATAACAAATACTGTCCACAGTGAGTACAGCATGTTACCTTCCTGTGCCCCACTAGGCAGGAAACACATGTCTTGATTCCAGTCGCCCTTCTCTTCAGCTTCATTTCATCCTTTGTGCCTAACAAGGATTTGTTAAAACGTTTCTGCTGGTGGATTCCTTCTGGTGTTCACTTGGGCTTTTCATTTTTAGATCCGGAGGAGCAAGGAGACATTGTGGTAGCCTTGTACCCCTATGATGCCATCCACACAGATGACCTGTCTTTCAAGAAAGGAGAGAAGATGAAAATCCTAGAGGAGTAAGTGCTCCCAAGCACGCATAGTGATTGCTTCTTTCCTCAGGCCACTGAGTCTTGCAGACTGTTCCCTTGTTTTGCCTCTAGTACCACAGCAGTAGCCGGACCCCCTTCTCCAGGCAGGCACGGGCCTCCCAGCCTCTGAGCTGTCTATAGGGCTTCGGCAGAGGGAGGAGCAGGGCCAAAGGAATTTCCTGCTGCTTCCCGCTGTGAGTGCTCTTCAGGAGGTTTCCCTTGGAAGACAGATCCCAGTTTCTTTGTTTTCCCAGCTGTGCCATTTTTAAGAAGTTTGGGTTTGGGTGGCATCTGCATGTTATTTAAAATGCCATTTTTATTTAGCTATATTACTCAGATTCAGGCTGGGTTTTGGGCCCAACTTGGCTTGATTTCTAAGGGTACTGTGCTAAAGCAGCGGTCTGTTGGAAAAGCCCCTGCTCAGCAGCTGCACGCCTCCGAAGACGCTTGGGTGGCCTTGTCTCCTCGACCCTCCACCCTGACCTGCAGACATGTGGCCTTGTCAGATCACAGGGTGCAGGACAGAACCAAGAATAAGGAGCTCCAAATATTTTAATTCTAGCTTAGTTTCTCTACCAATCTTGCATGCTGTGTCACACTGACCTGCCAAATAGGGTTAGAGGAAGGAGACTCCCTTATGAAGTAAAAGGTGTTATGTGGTCAAGAGCAGTGCTACTTACAGGGTGAGCAGGAACTTGAGCCTCATCCCAGCCCTACCACTTGATAGCTGTGTGACCTTGACTAGTCACTTAAACTCTGGATCTTGGTTTCTTCACTTATAAAATGGGAATGACAGTAGCTATATTAGGGGTCGATAGCATTACATGTGTATATATATTATAATACAGTCGTCCTTCCTTATCCAAGGTTTTGCTTTCCATGGTTTCAGTTACCCACAGTCAACCGAGGTCCAAAAATGTTAAATGGAAAATTCCAGAAAAAAAAATTGTAAGTTTTCAATTGCGTTCCATTTTGAGTGGTGGTGTGATGTAATCTTGCACCAGCCTGCTGTATCCTGCTCTGGATGTGACTCATCCCTTTGTTCAGCAGATCCATGCTGTACGTGCTACCTGTCCCTTAGTTACTTAGTAGCTGGCTGAGTTATCAGATCAACTGTCATGGTACCACAGTGCTATGTTTAAGTCACCCTTCTTTTACTTAATAATGTCCCCAAAATGCATGAGTGGTGATGCTGGCGTATTGTAATTGTTCTATTTTATTGTCAGTTATTGCTATTAATTTCTTACTGTGCCTAATTTATAAATTAAACTTTATCATAGGTATTTATATATAGAAAAAAACATAGTTTGTAAATATATAGGGTTCAGTCATATCCATGGTTTCAAGCATCCACTGGGGGTCTTGGAACGTATCCCCTGTGAAGAAGCGGGGATGACTGTATATAAATGTAGCACAGGCACAGGGTAGGCAGTAACGTAGTGTTAGCTGTAGTTGTCCTTCTTGTCTTCCAGACAAGGATGCCAAGTGCACGTGAGCATGTGATGAGGAGCACAGCTGAGGCTTGCCGTTCCTCCCGTTCACTGGCTCACCTGCTCCTCACAGTACTGGCCCAGCCTCCCCCACTGGCTCCATGACCTCTCTCTTGTTGAGGGCTGGGTCTTGCTGATAGCCTTACCTGCTTGGAATTGCTTTATGGTTCTCTTTTTCTTTTTTTCATGGCTTCTATCTCTGTAGAAACTAAATGTTTTAACAAAGGCATTTATAACACATAAACTATAGCCCATTATTCCCTTGACTCCCATTTTTGAAAGGATCTTGAAGCATTTCTTAGCTATCCTGGGGAAAATTACAAACATTTTTGCAAAAATGGGAACAATTTATACCAACTCTTGTTGGAGCAGCGCTGAGCACAGTGCCCACACTTAAGCTGTAAGTCTGCTTTTCTTTGCTTCAGTATCTAAACATATTCTTATTCCATCAAGAGGAGTGAATTCTCCCACTGGATTCTGGGGTTCCGAGGAGGTTCCCCACCCTCCATCACCCCCCAAAACAAACACCTTAAGACAACTGCTATCATAGCTCTCAAGTCCTGGATATAAACAGTTTTTGATGTGTGTTTCTATTCCAGGCATGGAGAATGGTGGAAAGCTAAGTCCCTTTCAACAAGGAGAGAAGGTTTCATCCCCAGCAACTACGTGGCCAAAGTCAACACCTTAGAAACGGAAGAGTGAGTCCTTACATGTTGTCATCTCCGATGGTTTTGCTTACTGCATTGGATTTCTTATGGATAGTCTTCATCTGATTTCTACCCTAGGACATAATATGCATGAAATGTTAAATGTCTTCTCAGGTGGTTCTTCAAGGATATAACAAGGAAAGACGCAGAAAGGCAACTGCTGGCACCGGGGAATAGTGCTGGAGCTTTTCTTATCAGAGAAAGTGAGACTTTAAAAGGTAGGAAGTGGTTTAAGGCTGCTTATAAAACACTATTTAGGAAATGATTTTTAGAAATTATTCTAGAATTACTCAAAAAAAAAAAAGGATATTGTATGTCTGGTAGTGAAAGTTTTAAACCTTGATAACACTCAAACAATTAGTTTTGCTACTATAAGTAACAGAAAGCAGGCATTATTATGTCCAGTTCTTTCCATGTTTTATGTTTGCTGAGCCTCTTGTGTTGTTATTCAGTGTAAATCCCTAAATTTTAAGAGGAGATCAAAGTAACTTTTTAATTCAGCTAAATAATAATAATAAGCTATCACGAAGAAAGAAAGTGTCATGCTGCCAAGCTGCACAGCAAACAAAATGCTAGCTTCGTTTGTGAAGTAGAATTTGTACAGGACTTTTAAAATTATGCGTTATATACATTCTTAATTTATATTTTGAGTATTTTTAGGGAAAAATCTGTACCATAGTGTTGTATAATGCAAATCGCATTTGTAAAATGTAAACGTAACTTTTACTTACCCTTCTTCCCGCCCCAGGAAGCTTCTCTCTGTCTGTCAGAGATTATGACCCTGTGCATGGTGATATTATTAAGCACTACAAAATCAGAAGTCTGGACAATGGGGGTTATTACATCTCTCCACGAATCACTTTTCCCTCTATCAGCGACATGATTAAGCATTACCAAAGTAAGTAAAAACTGAAAGGTGCACAAGATGCAATATGCTTATTGTATAAGTATGAAGGGTCAAACACTTTTTATATTACAAAAAAATTAATGTAATATTTTAATATGTAATAACATAAAGTATTTTTATATTAAAGCTTTTCATGCATCATGTTTCTTCTGTATAAAGTTGGCGGGTCATATTCTATAATTGATTTTTTTTTTCCCCCTTTTTGTCTTTTTTACTGACCGGTACCGGGGACCGGCAACAGGATCGCAACCCTCGGTGTCGCGCCTGCACCGCGCTCAGCCAGTGAGCGGAACCGGTCTCCACATGGGATCCAAACCCTCAGCGGGAGCGCCGCCGCACTCCCAAGCGGCGCACTCTCCAGTGCGCCACTGGGCCAGCCCTATAATTGATTTTAAACTAAACTATAATTAAATATATGTGCAAAGTAGGATTTGATCTTTGTGAATAATGAGCTCAGTTCTTCCTAGTTAGTTCATGCTGTTTGACATTTAGGGTTTTAAAATTACTTGTGGAGTTTATGTGGGCTCGGTAGTCTGAAATCACATTTTATTAAGTGTGACGACCTGTCAGCCTTTGTTTGTTTTGTTTTCACATCAGCAGTGCCAAGGAATAAAATCAAGTATATTTCAAATTGTCTTTGCTTTGGAGAATTTTAGAAGTCATGATAATGCATAGGATACCTGCATAAACATTTTAGATTCATAGACATATGGCAGGTTGGACATTGTAGGACTGATGTTCCAGATTCTTCTTTATAGATACTAGTAAAACACAAAGTGTTGCATTTCATAACCTTTGTTTTCCCTTCCCAATCAGAGCAGTCAGATGGCCTGTGCAGAAGACTGGAGAGGGCATGCATTAGTCCCAAACCACAAAAGCCGTGGGATAAAGATGCCTGGGAGATCCCCCGGGAGTCCATTAAGTTGATGAAAAGGCTCGGCGCTGGGCAGTTTGGGGAAGTCTGGATGGGTAAGTGTGTGGCTCTGGGGCCAGTGTCCATTCCAGAAGTGATGAGAGGAGAAGAAAGGACCCAGGCCCATTTCTCTCAGCTTCTGGGCCAGATGCTAAATTGTGTCAGAAGCATCATTTCTTTTTCTTCCTTCTGTCCACCTGTTCTGGGGGCGGAGAACTGGTCTGCAAAATCTGTCTCGCTCTTCCTTGTGACTTAGTAATTCTCCTGCAGTAATTCTCTCAATGTTTGTAAGGAAGGGAGCCATGGGTCTTCATTCTGATCATTCTGTCTGCTCCTCTATGATTTTCTCATCATCTCATTCTCTGGATACACATTTTAAGTGCAGGAAATTTGCTTCTATCTCAGGGAAAGGTACACTTGGGTTTAGGACCCACTGGCTTAATAGGAAGCCTCACATTTATTTCAATTTGAGGGTCACTAAGAAAGTTTCTAAAGATGCTCAAAGTCCCATCATTGATGAGTCGTTCCTTAGCAATAAGTGTTGCCTCCTCAGGTTTCATGAAGTCCAGCAAAACCATGGCAGTGCCTCTCTCCGGGGGATTCTTTTTGCCCATCTGTCTTTTTCAAAGTTTTTACGTATAGTGAATGTGAATTTCTTTTGTGATAAGAATTTTTAAAAAACCAAAAAAAAAAAATTTGAGCATCACGTTTCTATATGGTTCTAATTAAAGTGCAGTTACTTCTGGAAAGGGTGAATGTTAGGTCACACACATCTTTCTGCATCACTTTCTGGTTGCCAGCTTTGTGTGAGTGAGAGCAAACATGATTTTTATGGCTGAGTATTATTCTGTTGTGTGAATATACCACAATTTGTTTATCTATTTGTGGATGGACACTTTGGCTGTTATGAATAATGCCACAACACTATGAGTGTTCATGTACAAATTATTGTGTGGACACATATGTTCATTTCTCTTGGGCACACACCTAGGAGCACAATTGCTGGGTCATATGGTAATTCTATGTTAAATTTTCTGAGAAACTGCAAAACTGTTATCTGCTCACTTAAAAAATGACTTGCTGCCTTTTTTATTTTCCCCCAGGGTATTTGTATTCATTTCTTAATTTATTTTTTCCGAATCCACAGAATAGGGGCAGGAAAAGCATAGTGAACATTGTACACCCTTCACCCAGATTCCCCAGTTGTTAGCATTTTCCTGTATTTGCCTGTATTTACCTTTTACACGTACGCATTGCACACTTGATGTCGATGTTGAACCCCTTGAGCGTAAGTTGCACAAGTCAGGCCCCTTTGCCCCTGAATACTTTGATGTGTGTTTCCTCTGAGCAGGGCCATTATCTTACACAATACAGTGATCACATTCAGCAAATTTAACATTGATGCATACTGCTATCTAATATAGAGTTGACATTCGAATTTTCCCAGTTGTCCCAGTAATGTCCCGGGGGCTATTTCCCCAACCTAGGTCAAGTATTTGTACCTAGTCGCTATGTCTTTAGTCTCCTTCAGTCTGGAACAGTCCCTTGGCCTATCTTCATCTTTCATGACACTGACATTTTGTAGAACACAAGTCAGTGTTTTGTAGAATGTCCCACAGTTTGGATTTTTCTGATGTTTCTCATGATTTGGCTCAGGTTGTGCCTCTGTGAAGAGTATCTAGGTCCCTAAGTGATGCTGTGTTCTCAGTGCATCCATCAGGAGGCACAGAATTTGTCCCATTCTTGTTGATGTTCTGTTTGATTTTGTCTAAGGACAACCACTAGATTTCCCCATGGTGATTTTTTTATTCCCTTTTGTAATTAATAAATAATCTATGGGGGAACTCTTTAGGACTGTAAAAATAACTTTTCCCCAAAGAACTTTACCCAGAAGGTCTTAGTATGATCTGCTCATTTCAAATTCAGTTCCCTCTTAGAAGTCATCACCTCTCTATAAAGCTGCAGTCCTTCCCATTCTCGCACACTCCCTGAATACACCTGCCCCAGCCCCAGCGCTCACTTCAGGAGCCAGGGACTTCTGCCTTCTTCCCCTGGCCTTCCCTTGCAGGGCTTGTCTCTTCACTAAGAGTAGTGGCAGGGAAAGCATGATCACGATCACCTTTAATTGTGCTCTTGGTCCATCTGAGTGCTTTCCCTCTCTTGTTTACTGTGACTTTGAGTGGACAGGAAGTGGACATGTGGTGGTGGGGGGTGAGGAGAAGAGGGAAAGAGGAGAGAAAAGAGCTCACTGGCTATGCAGTGCCTCCAGGCTCTGTTCTAGGCTGATTTTCATATGTATTCATCACAGTAGCACTGTAAGATAGGTATTATTGTCATCATTTGATAAATGAGGATACTGAGAGTCAGATAAGCAGCTTGCTCAAGGTCATTCAAGGTAGTGGGCAAGTCAGCTACTCTGGCATCCAGGAGCCCTGGACTCAATTGCTTGCTAAGCTTTTTACAAGTTAATTTGGCTTCCCTAGCCTCAGTTTCCACATCAGTGAAGTGGGAAAACAACTATCTCATTAACTGTCGAAAGGAAGAATGATATTATGCACCTGGCATGTTTCACACAAAGTCTGGCTCTGTGTGCTCTATTTTTATTATTATTTTATTTTTCTGTGTTTGATTCTAGTCACTGAGAGCTATATTTTCATGGATTTTTCCCAATTTTAATCATGAAACCAGGCTATAAATAATCCAATTAGACCCTCCTATGGATATTTGCCAGCATATCTGTCATGAAGAGAAACGTGGAGAGAATGTTACTGGGGTGTGCTTATTCAGCCTGAGACAGTAGCCCTGCATGTAAAGGGGTGGTTTGGAATTATGTTCCAACCCCCATGTTCAGCCATGAAGCCCAGGTGAAGGCATAGAGCTGTATGCTGCTTGCACCTGCGAGATAAGTAGCAGCGGGTGCCTGCTTGGATAGCACCAAGTACACTCACATCCCATTGCTTTCTGTGTGTTGTAACTCAGCAGCTCCGTTTAGAGAGATGCAGTTGCTGCCAAGGCTGGCTGCGTGGCCTCTGAAGTGCTGCGGTCAGCTCTGTCATCAGTGCACCCCCCGGTGGGAGGCTGGCAGGGTGGGCAGACTTAGCTCCTGCCTTTCTGTGCCAGAGTCAGGAGCAGCAGGGGTTAGAAGGCTAAGGGCATAATAGTGAAACAGGAAATTGGTTAGGCCATGTTGCTGATCTGTGAAGTTATCAATTGGAGGGCGGGGGGGGGAGATGAAGATAGTCCTCTTGCGGGCTATGAGCAAGTAGAATGGTGACCTCTTGACCAGCTCCATGACAGTGATGTGCAGAGGCGCCCTCTGCCTGCCCGACTCACCCATTCCAAAGAACCAGCCAAACAGCCTGGTTCTGCCCTGCGGCCCAAGCCTGTGCTGGACTTGCCCACCTGGAGCTCAGGCACATTGGCCCTTTCTGAGACTGAGAAGACCTCTTTGCTTCAATTACACTTACACGAAATCCCTCTTATGTCCCTAATATGCCTATATGTCACCATTTCCTGTTTATTGGCTTCCACTGGGCCACGTGCTGAAAGTTTGCACTTCTATTTTAGAGAACTTTTATTGAGCATTTACCCAGGTGATGCCTGGGAGAAAAGGATGTTTAGGCAAGAGGAGAATGGGGTTGGAAAATATGGAATTATTCTACCTGGAGTGTTTTACTTTTTATTTGAACTGTCAGAAAAAGGGTAAAAATCTTGTGAAATGTATCACTTGAATCAATTTGTTAATGTGTTTTTTTCTTCTAATGAAGGTAAAATGCACATAACGTGAAATTTACCATCTTAACCATTTTTAAGTGTACAGTCCAGTGGCATTAAGTACATTTACATTGTTGTGCAGCCAACTTCCAGATCTCTTTTTGTCTTGTAGAACTGAGACTCTGTACCATATAAACACCAACTCCCCATTTTCACACCTCCACCCCCAGCCTCTGGTCACCACCATTTTGCTTTTTGTCTCTATGAATTTGACTACCCTAGGTACCTCACACAAGCGGAATCGTACAATATTTGTCTTTTTGTGTCTTGGCTTATTTCACTCAACATAAGGTCATGTTTCACATGTGCCAGTATTTCCTTCCTTTTTAAGGCTGAATAATATTCCATTGTATGGATATACAACATGTTGTTTATCCACTCATCCATTCATGGACACTTGAGTTGCGTCTACGTTTTGGCTATTGTGAATAATAACGATTTGATCGTGGGTGTACAGATATTTATTCAAGACCCTGCTTTCAATTCTTTGGGGTATATACCCAGAAGTGGAGTTGCTGGATCATACAGTCATTCTATTTTTAATTTTTTGAGGAACCATTATACTGTTTTCCATGACGTCTGCACCATTTTACATGCTCCTCACCAGCGTTCAGGGGTTCTGATTTCTTCACATCATCGCTGATACTTGTAATTTTCCACTTTGGGAGGCTTTGTTTATTCGTTTGGTTGGTCCTTTTGACGGTAGCCATCCTAGTGGGTGAGAGGTGGTACTTCATTGTGGTTTTCATTTTCACCTTCCTAACAATTAGGGACGCTGAGCATCTTTTCATGTGGTCATTTTTATATCTTCTTTGGAGAAATGTATATTGAAGTCCTTTGACCATTTAAAAAATTCTGTGGTTTGTTTATTTGCTAGTAGTGTTTTAAAAGAGAGAGGCAGTAGAGTCTCATCTGAAATTGGGGTTACAGTAGAGCCCAGTTTGTAGGGACGGTGTATGGATTGAATGAGATGACACAGTAAGCACTTAGTCCAGGTGACAGCATTTGAAGCACTGTGATTATTAAATATTTAATACTGTTATAAAGAAAATATGGTAGCATTAGGACAAGGGGTATAAGATACGAGGGTACTTCAAAAAGTTTGTGGAAAAACAGAATTGAAAGCTAGTGCAAATATTTCCACGAACTTTTCAAAGTATTCTTGTAGGGGGGAGGCATTAGCTAGGATTTCCTCACTAAACAAAAGTTGTTCGTTTCTTTGGTTTTTTATTAATTTTTTTTTATTTTTGGATATTTGAGAATTCACACATACTTATAAGAAATAATATGGAAATGAAAATGTATGTCCACACAAAAACTTGTAAGTGAATATTCATAACAGCATTATTTATAATAGCCAAAAAGTATAAGCAACACAAATGCCCATNAGCTTTTTACAAGTTAATTTGGCTTCCCTAGCCTCAGTTTCCACATCAGTGAAGTGGGAAAACAACTATCTCATTAACTGTCGAAAGGAAGAATGATATTATGCACCTGGCATGTTTCACACAAAGTCTGGCTCTGTGTGCTCTATTTTTATTATTATTTTATTTTTCTGTGTTTGATTCTAGTCACTGAGAGCTATATTTTCATGGATTTTTCCCAATTTTAATCATGAAACCAGGCTATAAATAATCCAATTAGACCCTCCTATGGATATTTGCCAGCATATCTGTCATGAAGAGAAACGTGGAGAGAATGTTACTGGGGTGTGCTTATTCAGCCTGAGACAGTAGCCCTGCATGTTATAAATAATCCAATTAGACCCTCCTATGGATATTTGCCAGCATATCTGTCATGAAGAGAAATGTGGAGAGAATGTTACTGGGGTGCTTATTCAGCCTGAGACAGTAGCCCTGCATGTAAAGGGGTGGTTTGGAATTATGTTCCAACCCCCATGTTCAGCCATGAAGCCCAGGTGAAGGCATAGAGCTGTATGCTGCTTGCACCTGCGAGATAAGTAGCAGCGGGTGCCTGCTTGGATAGCACCAAGTACACTCACATCCCATTGCTTTCTGTGTGTTGTAACTCAGCAGCTCCGTTTAGAGAGATGCAGTTGCTGCCAAGGCTGGCTGCGTGGCCTCTGAAGTGCTGCGGTCAGCTCTGTCATCAGTGCACCCCCCGGTGGGAGGCTGGCAGGGTGGGCAGACTTAGCTCCTGCCTTTCTGTGCCAGAGTCAGGAGCAGCAGGGGTTAGAAGGCTAAGGGCATAATAGTGAAACAGGAAATTGGTTAGGCCATGTTGCTGATCTGTGAAGTTATCAATTGGAGGGCGGGGGGGGGAGATGAAGATAGTCCTCTTGCGGGCTATGAGCAAGTAGAATGGTGACCTCTTGACCAGCTCCATGACAGTGATGTGCAGAGGCGCCCTCTGCCTGCCCGACTCACCCATTCCAAAGAACCAGCCAAACAGCCTGGTTCTGCCCTGCGGCCCAAGCCTGTGCTGGACTTGCCCACCTGGAGCTCAGGCACATTGGCCCTTTCTGAGACTGAGAAGACCTCTTTGCTTCAATTACACTTACACGAAATCCCTCTTATGTCCCTAATATGCCTATATGTCACCATTTCCTGTTTATTGGCTTCCACTGGGCCACGTGCTGAAAGTTTGCACTTCTATTTTAGAGAACTTTTATTGAGCATTTACCCAGGTGATGCCTGGGAGAAAAGGATGTTTAGGCAAGAGGAGAATGGGGTTGGAAAATATGGAATTATTCTACCTGGAGTGTTTTACTTTTTATTTGAACTGTCAGAAAAAGGGTAAAAATCTTGTGAAATGTATCACTTGAATCAATTTGTTAATGTGTTTTTTTCTTCTAATGAAGGTAAAATGCACATAACGTGAAATTTACCATCTTAACCATTTTTAAGTGTACAGTCCAGTGGCATTAAGTACATTTACATTGTTGTGCAGCCAACTTCCAGATCTCTTTTTGTCTTGTAGAACTGAGACTCTGTACCATATAAACACCAACTCCCCATTTTCACACCTCCACCCCCAGCCTCTGGTCACCACCATTTTGCTTTTTGTCTCTATGAATTTGACTACCCTAGGTACCTCACACAAGCGGAATCGTACAATATTTGTCTTTTTGTGTCTTGGCTTATTTCACTCAACATAAGGTCATGTTTCACATGTGCCAGTATTTCCTTCCTTTTTAAGGCTGAATAATATTCCATCGTATGGATATACAACATGTTGTTTATCCACTCATCCATTCATGGACACTTGAGTTGCGTCTACGTTTTGGCTATTGTGAATAATAACGATTTGATCGTGGGTGTACAGATATTTATTCAAGACCCTGCTTTCAATTCTTTGGGGTATATACCCAGAAGTGGAGTTGCTGGATCATACAGTCATTCTATTTTTAATTTTTTGAGGAACCATTATACTGTTTTCCATGACGTCTGCACCATTTTACATGCTCCTCACCAGCGTTCAGGGGTTCTGATTTCTTCACATCATCGCTGATACTTGTAATTTTCCACTTTGGGAGGCTTTGTTTATTCGTTTGGTTGGTCCTTTTGACGGTAGCCATCCTAGTGGGTGAGAGGTGGTACTTCATTGTGGTTTTCATTTTCACCTTCCTAACAATTAGGGACGCTGAGCATCTTTTCATGTGGTCATTTTTATATCTTCTTTGGAGAAATGTATATTGAAGTCCTTTGACCATTTAAAAAATTCTGTGGTTTGTTTATTTGCTAGTAGTGTTTTAAAAGAGAGAGGCAGTAGAGTCTCATCTGAAATTGGGGTTACAGTAGAGCCCAGTTTGTAGGGACGGTGTATGGATTGAATGAGATGACACAGTAAGCACTTAGTCCAGGTGACAGCATTTGAAGCACTGTGATTATTAAATATTTAATACTGTTATAAAGAAAATATGGTAGCATTAGGACAAGGGGTATAAGATACGAGGGTACTTCAAAAAGTTTGTGGAAAAACAGAATTGAAAGCTAGTGCAAATATTTCCACGAACTTTTCAAAGTATTCTTGTAGGGGGGAGGCATTAGCTAGGATTTCCTCACTAAACAAAAGTTGTTCGTTTCTTTGGTTTTTTATTAATTTTTTTTTATTTTTGGATATTTGAGAATTCACACATACTTATAAGAAATAATATGGAAATGAAAATGTATGTCCACACAAAAACTTGTAATAGCTAGGATTTCCTCACTAAACAAAAGTTGTTCGTTTCTTTGGTTTTTTATTAATTTTTTTAAATTTTTGGATATTTGAGAATTCACACATACTTATAAGAAATAATATGGAAATGAAAATGTATGTCCACACAAAAACTTGTACGTGAATATTCATAACAGCATTATTTATAATAGCCAAAAAGTATAAGCAACACAAATGCCCATCAAATGATGAATGGATAAGTGAAATGTGGTACGTACGTACAGTGGAATATTCGGCAATGAAAATAAATGAGGAGCTAATACATGCTACAGCACGGGTGACTCTAGAAAGCACTGTGCTGAGTGATAGAAGTCAGTCCCCAAGGAGCACATGTCATATGATTCCAGTTACATGAAATGTCCAGAATAGGCAAATCTGTAGAGATGGAAAGTTGCCGGGGACTGGGGAGATCAGAGGATAGAGGGAGTGACTGCTAATGGGTATGGGGTTTCTTTTGGGGTGACAAAAAGGTTCTAAAGTTGATGGTGGTAATAGCTGCACAATTCTGAATATACAAAAAACTGATGAATTGTACACTTTAAATGGGTAAATGGTATGGTGTATGAATTATATTTCAATAAAGCTGTCAAATGTATAAAAGAAGGAATATAAAAGAATATAAATAAATATAAAAGAAGAGATCCCATATACCGTTTACCCAGTTTCCTCTAATGGTAACATCTAGCACAACTATGACACAATATAACTACTCCGGTATTGACACTGGTGGTTTGTTTTTTCAATTGTACTTTTCTCTTTCTAGTCATGTCTTGAAGAAAGGGAGGAAGGGAGGGAGGGAGGAAAAGAAAGAAGAGAAAAGAAAGGAAAAAAACAGAAAAGTCTGACCTGGGATCTTTTGCTGTTGTGGTCTGGAGTTTGGCTGACTGCCAGGGATCTCCTTGAAATAATTTCAATATGCTGAATACATTTAGCAGAGGAATTCTGGAATAAAACCAAAAGAATCATGACGGGTCATGCCGTGTTACAAATCAGAGGTTGAAGATTGCCCCTTTCCTGTTGTGTGTAGGTGCATTTTCTTCTGATTGTCCGAGGACTGGTATAATAGCAAGGTCTGTGCAATACAGAGCTGCCAGAATTCAGTTTTTGTTTCTCAAGGAATAAGCAATCTAACTTTTCTCATTGTTAGGAAAAAAACAATGAAAGTGATATCACTGTTAACCGGGTAAGTTGATGTTTTTGTTAAGCGTGAGGAATTATTCCTAGACCACCAGTCACATTTTATGGTCGAAATTTTTTTGTCTGAAATACAGTGAGTGAGCGTTAGGAAGTGACCTGTTCTTTCGGGGAAGGGGATAGGTGGGGATAAAAGAAAGAGGTGTCCCTGCCTCAAGCTGTTTCCTCTTGTTTGTGTGATTCTCTTGACATCTGACTTGGGTGACATGTTTCCTCTGTGGATTGTTGTTTTCTGAGGGAGCTGGCTGAACAGCAAGAGAAGGACAATGTTTCCTTTTATGCTTGGTCTAATGAAGAGACTTTGTAGAAGAAAGGAAACATTGTAAATTGAATTTTGCTTGATAAATTCTTATTTTAGTCAAATGCATTGAAATTAATCACGGGCCAACTTCCAAAATCGACTGCATGCATTTTTTTTAAACTGCCCCCCCACTTTGTGGTATTTGGGCACTTTTTAGCAAGCCACTCACAGATGGAATTGGTGTTTTCTCAAGTTGTCACATCAACTTTCTTTAACCGTGGCAGAGTGGCACTCCATAAGAAGTTCTTTACCATCTTGAAAAGATTTTTTAAAAATTATTTTACATCTGTAATGATAACCCAGATCTCTATGACTAGGTTAATTGAACCTTCAAACTACTGGGGAATATCTTGGTAAAGTAGGATTTGGTCCTTAGTGCTAAGTAAAATCATGCCTAAAAAGTGCAAGGATGGAAACCGCCTATCATTTCAATGCCACAGCCCTAAGAGATCACTTAGCAGAAGTGGCTGCCGTTCTTGATCTGGGTTTGACACAGCTGTGTTATTCACTGTTATCTCAAACTCCTTAACAACATTTTTAATATCTTTAGCAGCTGCAGTATTTCCTGATAGCTTTCCCCCCTACCCTTGGAAATCAATTTTTTTCTTCATTCTTTGTGTAAAAGTCTCGATGGGCTTCGTTGTTCTTATGATGACAAGAGAAGCACAGTTTTGTTTCTTTAACTTTTATTGTTGTGCAATGTAGTAAGCAGAGGAGCACGCACAACATAGACAGTCAGCCTCACAAATAATGACCACGTGAAAACGTGGCTTGTCCCTCTTATCCCTTCCCAACCACAACTCCGCCTGTCCCCTAGAAACAACTGCTATTCTGACCTTTGTGATAATTTCCTGGCTTTGTAGTTTTACTATTTTTGTATATGGGGACGTATGCATCCTCAAACAATGTAGTTTAGTTTTGTCTGTTTTTGAACTTTATATAAATGAATCGTACCAAATGTGCTTTTTTTGTGTCTTGTCTCTTACCGTGGTTGTGAGATCCATCCATGTTTTGGGTGTAGCTACAGCTCATTCATCTTCATTGCTCTACAGGATAGTATTGTGCTGTATGTTTATTCAATGTATACAGCAGTTTATCCGTGTTTTTTTTTTTGCTGTTTACTCATGAAATTGGAATTGTTCCCAGGTTTGGGCAACTATGAACAATGTGTTCAAAACATTGCTGTGCTGGTGCAAAGGAGCATGAGTTTCTCTAGGTGACTAGGAATGGATTTGCTAGGTCATAAGGAATATGAATCTTTGACTCTACTAAGTACTGCCAACTTATTTTCCAAAATCCTGGTCCCTAAAGTTAGATGCTCACCAGCAATGTACCAGAGTTTTCAATGCTCCCTTTCCTGACAACAGAGTTGTACCCAGAGGGATGTGGGCCCCAGGGCAGCACAGCCAGCATGTGGTCACTTGGACGAGGATGTTCTGTCACAGAGGCTGCTGTCACATCCTTCGTGGGCCCCTTGAGATGTTGTTACAGAAGCTTTGCAATTGAATTCAGTGATGCTCAGAAAAGAGCATAGAAAAGGGCACAGGGGAGCTGCCCCCTGTGTCCCCCCCCCCAAGGGATAGGTGCTCAGTAGCACTTGATATTGTTGGACTTCTAAATTTTTAAGCTGAGAGATGGTTTCTCCTTATGGCTGTATTTACATTTCTTTGATTACTAATAGGATTGAGTACCTTTCACATGTTTATTAGTCATTTGGAATTCTTCTTTTTGAAATGCCCATTCAAGCCTTGGCCTATTTTTCTTATTGATTAGTAGAAACTCTTTCCTTGTTTTTTATATATTCTGGATACCAGGTCCTTGTCAATTATATGCATCACAGAGAGTGTATTTTCTTGCTGTGCTTTGCCACAGATGTGCTCATGTAACTGAGGGCCTATTTATAAATTTAAAAAAATATGTAATGAGATCTTTATTTAAATGTAATATTTAAGGGCTTTTGTTAGTGGAATTTACTTTAAAATTATTCTTATGACCTATAGAAAAGTTCACGTTGCTTGCAATTATGCACTTAGATGGCAAATCAATGTAATATATTCATGATTTTGTTAGTTTGGATAGTTTGTGACTTTTAAGAAGGACCTAGGACAGTATTTTGTCAGCTTTCATTACTGTATTCTCCACATGTTCTAACACTTGTTTTATACCACATTCTTCCTTTTTCTATAGGGTACTACAAACTACTACTAAGTATAAATCAAACAGGAGTATAAAAAGAAACTCCTAATGGAGAGATCAGTCTTAATAACTAGAAGAGATTTTCTTAGAGAGATCAGTCTTAATAACCAGAAGAAAAATTATTAGCTGTAAATTAATATTTTTTCTTGCCCATTTGAAGGCTTGGAAATACAAATATAATTTCTTTTCTTCTTAAAACTAATTCCCTTCTTTAAAAAAAGATCATACTCACTGACAAATTTAATCAAAATAGAAAAGAACAGGAGAAGGGCCGGCCCGGTGGCGCACTGCTACAGTGCGCCGCTTGGGAGCGCGGTGGCGCTCCCGCCGAGGGTTCGGATCCCACATACAGACCGGTTCCCGCTCACTGGCTGAGCGAGGTGCGGGCGCGACACCGAGGGTTGTGATCCCGTTGCCGGTCCCGGTCCGGTACGGGCGCGACACTGAGGGTTGCGATCCGTTGCTGGACACAAAAAAAGACAAAAAGGAAAAAAAAGAAAGAAAAGAACAGGAGAAAGTAGAAGTCACCCCAAATTCTTCCACCTGGAGGTACTCGATGTTTTACTGAGCATGGCTCCAGTCATCTCTCTGCACTACACACATACGGATAACGTCATGACATAAAAAGGTGGACCGTACACTCCCCCATCAGCTTTTCCTAGAGCAGGTGCTATAAATCTGCAGCACTCCAGGTGGTAGTTACCAGCAGGGGGATCTGTGGGGCTCCCCATCAGCCACTCTCTCCTCACCTTGTTTTCCTTTTTTATTTTGCATTTCCAAGAGAAGTATGGAAACAGAGTGTAAAGGAAAGGGGAATGTAATTATTTATGTTAAACTCTCTTTGTCACCTCTTTCCCCCTGGGTGACGGAGATGCAAAGGATTACTCAAAGCCCATTTCTTCTGAGCAGTGAGAAGCCCTGAAGGGGTTAATTTTCAGGAACCCTCGAGAGAGGCATTCCTCCTTGGAAAATTAACACCGAACTGGTATTCTTTCTCAGTATTTATTCTCCAGGCCAGAAAGTTACGGAAAAGGAACATAGGCGGAGTTATGGCTAAGTATAGTTTAACAATAGAAGCTGGTAACATCAGTGAAATAACAAAGTGACATTCCATAATGCAGTTAGTAAAAAGTTAAGTCATTCCACCAACAAAAGCTTGTTCTTAGCAAATACTGTCTTTTCCTACAACAGATTCCTCAGTACTTTTACATAACAATAAAGCGACTTTCTTAACATATCAATCAGTAGGTTAACCTGCTCCAAGGGCATCTGTCCTTGAGCCAACGACTTTGCTGTGTTAAAATTCTTTATCCACAACAGAGACTTTAGCCCAGAGAAATTTTTCTGTCTTTTGCAAGCTTAACATTTCTATGTGTAATTTTAAAAAGTTAGGCTAAACCTGAAACTACAGGGCTTTGGAGGCTAGGCCCTGTGAAATACATTTGCTTTATTGATGTTAGTGCTCTCTACAATTTATATTTCTGCTTTGCCAAACCATTGAGAAAAGGCCTTCCCTAGAGAAAATAAGGATTAAAATTAAGCACTTCATTAAGGCAGGTCCCAAAAAAGTGGTGCCTTGGGGGGAACTATGTTAAAGAGTCAGTATTTCCTGGGCCAGCCCGGTGGCGCACTGCTACAGTGTGCCGCTTGGGAAGCGTGGCAGCGCTCCCGCCGAGGGTTCGGATCCCACATGCAGACCCGCCGCTCACTGGCTGAGCGAGGTGCGGGAGCAACACCGAGGGTTGCGATCCCGTGGCCGGTCCCGGTCCGGTACGGGAGCGACACTGAGGGTTGCGATCCGTTGCTGGTCACGAAAAAAGACAAAAAGGGGAGAAAAAAAAAAAAAAAAAGAGTCAGTATTTCCCAGTATGTGTTCCGTGTGGTGTGAAAGGGATGTGAACAAGTGCACTGTGGGCAATGCTGACGTGAGCAAATTGTGGTCTCTTCCGTGAAGGTCTCCTGCAGCACCTGCTGCATGTCCAGGCAGGGAGGGGTGGCAGGCGCTGGTTCCTGTCCTCTCAGCATGGGACCCTTTTTCACAGAAAGCCACCCAAGTCCAGTTCCGTGAAACCTTTGGGAAATGCTTATTTGACTAGTATATCATATGTGAAAGTTAGTATAAGTAAGTAGTTTTTATAAAATACAACACTTTTTTTCTGATTATAAAAATAATACATATTCATATTAGAAAATTTGGTAGATAGTTAAAGGTATGGTGAGCAAAATTAAAGTCACCCATAATTGTTTTGGAGATAGACAGTATTCGGTGTATTTTGGTGTGTTTTCCTCCATTGTCTATATTGTGTGTGTGTGTGTGTGTGTGTGTGTGTGTGTGTGATCATAGAGTATATATGTTTTGTTTTGTTTGGTGTTGGATAAAGAACATTTTATTAGCTACAGGAAAATATTATTCCTTATGGTGGAGTGCAAATAGAAATTTTTTTACTATTGTTTTATGAAAACCTTTTGATTTTGGAATAATTTTAGATTTTTTTAATAAAGGAAGTACAGAATTCCCATGTGTACTTCACCCGGCCTCCTCTAATTTTGCCACTATCTAGAGTTTTATCTAAGGCTTTTCTATGTACAACTACATTTTCTTCTAACTCTGCATCTTCAGAGTGAAGCTTTTGAATTTTCTGTTTGATAAAGCATGCCCTGCCTTCTTTTTCTTCCTAGGTTACTACAACAACAGTACCAAGGTGGCTGTGAAAACCCTGAAACCAGGCACCATGTCTGTGCAAGCTTTCCTGGAGGAAGCCAACCTCATGAAGACCCTGCAGCACGACAAGCTCGTGAGACTGTATGCCGTGGTCACAAAGGAGGAGCCCATTTACATCATCACGGAGTACATGGCCAAGGGTGAGTGAGCCTGGCACCCAGGGCCTTTACAGACTCCTAAGGCGAAAATTAAAATGTTTAAATGTTCAGAGAATATTCAAGTAATCTTGATTACAAAACAGCAGGCTCATTACTGAAATATCAGAAAATAGGAAAACAGAGCATTTTCATAAACCTACGCACTAGAAGTAATCTGTTATAAAATTAATATATAGTCCTCCTATTATCTCTGCATCTGCCTGCATATATACCTATTAGCCCCAAGAATAGTATCCCATACCTAGGTGCCCCCCAATAAATATTTGTTAAATAAATGAACATGTATTTCAAAGAATATTTTTGTTATATATTCAAATGTGAGTTCTCAAAATTCTAAAAGCAGTTCATTTTCCTCTTTAGATTTATCTAAACGTTCCGGGTGTAACTTTAAAATGTTAATATTTTTTAAACTTGTGGAGGTTTATTTCCTATGTAATTATAGAGTCACTGAAGAAGAGGTTTCAAGTGACCATCTCTTCTTCCACTGTTACTGCCTGCAGATAAAGGGCTTTGGAATCACCATCCTTCATCCTTTGTCCACCTCCAGCCCAGTAGAGATACTAATAAACTGCCAAATGACTTAAAAAAAAACAGTTTTCAGAAGTAATGAACGAAGGAAAAAAAGAAACATGAGCAATACTCCAGAATTAACAATCGTCTCATGCATGAGGGAGATTATAGTGTGATGTGATAGCCAAATAGGTTAGAAATATGAATACCACATTTTCTTATTTAATGTTTGTTAATATTTTAGAATATCCATCACTTAGAGTCCTTTCAAAAAAGGACATTGTTTACAGAAAAAACAAAAACAAACTAGCCCCTATGGCTTGGGTTGCTACAGCCCAGAAACCAGGCTCAAGGCCAACCCTTGTAGGAGTTCAGGAGATATTGTTGAATTTATTAACTAATAGTATTCTTAATTATAATCATAAATATGAGTTTTTTCTCCTAACAATGCCTAACATTCATTGAGCACTTACTGTGTACTGGACTCTTCTTGATGCTTTCCATGGGTGATCTCACTTAATCTTTCAGCAGTCTGAGGGCTAATTACTGTTGTTCTGTGTCATGAGTGAGGTAGCATAACGTTTACTGAACACTTACTACCCTCCAGGCACTATGTCCTGTGCTTTGAATCCATCCTCACAAGAACTCTGATACAGCTCTTACTGTATGACCACTTTACAAAGACTGAGGTGAGATAAGAAACTTGACTAAGGCTTCGCATGAGGATAGTACTTTAGGTTTTAGGGAAAAAGCAGATCTCATTTTAGAGAAGGAGCTTTTCTTATTATAATACCAATAATGTGAGGAGATATTATAATAAGAGGCCTTACCCTTGACAACCAGGAGTGCAGCCTGTCCGCTTCAGTCTCAGTGTGAAGTCACATACCTCCCACATCCGATCTCTAGAGAAGGAGTCATAGGAAGTAGGCAAGTGTGTCTATAGGCACACTGTTTTTTAGGTAGGTCTGACTTTTTCCCAATGCACGGTTCATTCATCAGATACTCTTTGAGTACCTGTGGCATGTGCCGAGTCTGTCCTTTTTGCTGGATACGAATAGGAGCGAGCCCAGTTGAGTGTCCGCTAAGGATAAGCCCTCTGTGAGGCCTTGTGGGTTTCTGTTCCAGAGGAGCTCACTGAAGATCAGCCTGCTGCAGTGAGCGTATCACGGTGGCAGGTACTTTGAAATGCATTGCTCTCAGACACATGTTGAGAGAAAAGCAGTATCCACCATCATCCTTTTTCACATCAGATCGAAGGTAACAGGTTAGAAAGGACTGGGTTTGACAATCTCAGGAAAAGGCTTTATAACCACACAGAAGTGCAAAGCCAGGCATTTTGTGGGTTTCCCTTCTAATAGTAATGATCACTTGAATTTTGTGCAGATTTTTTCCTATGCATTTATACTACACTCACTTCTTCTAAACACAGGCAGTTTGCTGGATTTCCTGAAGAGTGATGAAGGTGGCAAAGTGCTGCTTCCAAAGCTCATTGACTTTTCTGCTCAGGTAAAGTAGTGAAGAACCCAGGGTGCGTGTAAATTGGCAATGACCTTTCTGCTTTGAATTTATGATGAAATTTTTCCAGGGAGAAGGAATTTCTTTTTTTTTTTTTCCTTTTTGTCTTTTTTCATGTCTGGCAACGGATCACAACCCTCAGTGTCGCG
>NW_007728274.1:25600-29519 GCF_000696425.1 Galeopterus variegatus | reverse complement strand
TTCCAGGGAGAAGGAATTTCTTTTTTTTTTTTTGCCTTTTTGTCTTTTTTCATGTCTGGCAACGGATCACAACCCTCAGTGTCGCGCCCGTACCGGACCGGGACCGGCAACGGGATCGCAACCCTCGGTGTTGCTCCCACACCTCGCTCAGCCAGTGAGCGGGAACCGGTCTGTATGTGGGATCCGAACCCTCAGCGGGAGCGCCACCACGCTCCCAAGCGGCGCACTGTAGCAGTGCGCCACCGGGCCGGCCCAGGAATTTCTATTGAGTGTTTCCCAGTAGCAGCTATGAGAAACAGACCTTCCAAAGTACACTTCCTTGGAGACAATAATGGGGGTTTCACATGGAATGTGTACACATGTGTCTAGTTTGAACTTGGATGTCATCTTCTATAAGACAAGCCACCTCTTTGTGCTTATTTCATTTCCCCACAAGTTGTGGAAACAGTGCAGCTGATCAGTCTCTGCTCAGCATCTGGGAGAGGCATTCCATACTGTGTAAGCACAGCAGCTTTTAAATGATGCATATGTTTTAGTTAAGGTACAAATCTCACGTACTGATACTTTTAGGTATTGAGTATTATTGAAAACAGAGGAACTATATTCCTTTCCAGTTCTTCCCCTTCTTGATGGGTGAATCATTAGGATTCTGAGAAATAGTCATTTGTAATATTTCTAGTTCTAGCCTAGGAGTTGCGCATGTGTTTGCTTTGGAATCACATGTTTCCTCAAGGGTATTTAAAAGCAGAAGCAGGTTACCCAGAAACCCAGTAATGTGCCTAGTACATTCAAGGAAATGCACATGTGAATAATGCCAGCTACTGACTTTTAATCATTTCACTGTGTCCATTACTCCTGATTTGCTTGTTCTGTTTCTCATTAGTGGCCTTGGGTGGTGTATTAGTCCCTTTTGTGTTGCTATAACAGAATACCTGAGACTGGGTAATTCATAAAGAAAAGAGGTTTATTTGGCTTATGATTTTGGGATGTTTGCATCTGGCACAGGCCTTGGGCTGCTTCTACTCATGGCAGAAAGTGGCAGCAGCTGGTGGGTACAAGCAGATCACATGGCGAGAGGAAGCAAGAGAGAGAGAGAGAGAGAGAGAGAGGAGGTGCCAGGGTCCATTAACTATCAGCTATCGCGGGAACTAATAGAGCGAGAACTCACTCATTACATCCCCCTCCCCCAGGGAGAGCATTAATCCATTCATAAGGGATCCGCCCCCATGACTCAATCAGTTTCCAACACTGCCACATTGGAGATCAAATTTCCACATGAGTTTTGGAGGAGACAACACATCCAAACTCCATCAGGTGGTTCACATTTGGAAGGTCGTGTACCGTAAAGCTCCGGGTATGCAGCACAAGAGGTTTATGGAGATTCCAGGGGAGGCTGGTCCTTATGACCTTCCTTGCTCACTCCAACTTCTTCCCTCAGACCTGTGTTTAGTTGGGAAATTGATAAGGCCTTCTTGGGAAAATGAGATGAAAGGAAGGCCTGAGTCCACAGGTAAAGTACATCAGGTGAGATAGGATCAGAACACAGCCTCTTCAGTGGAGTCCTGTGGGCAGAGCTGGAGTTCAGCATTTGAGGATGAGCATTTGTGTCCTGGCTTGGCCTTGCTGTAGCCCTACTGCTTTCAGGAAGTTCTTTGCCTCTTTGGATTAATTTTTCCACCTATAAAACAGGAATGGTAATTCCTGCTATGAGGGGATGTTGTGGCAGGTTGAATCAAACACGCTCACATGGACACCTCAGAGCCAGCTGGTGGAAGTTGGGGAAGCCTGAGGGGGGGGGGCTGGTCACTCCAGTGAAAGTGTGTGATGAGGTCAGCCCTCCTCTCGTCTTCTGGAGCTTGACAAGCCCAGCAAGTTCCTCATCTAAGCAGGAAATCCAAGTGTGATCTGGAATGCCATCGCCTTGAGATAGAAGCAGGAAAATTGCTGTGGTGGAGCCATGGGGAAGGGGAAGGGTCCAGCAGCCCTGCCTCTTTAACCCTGACCTCAAACTCTGCTCTGGCTCCTGAGAAGCTCCGTGGGACTCACAGGGTTCTGGGACTGTAGTTTGAAAACCACCACTCTGCAGTAAGAGGAACGGTAATGTGGTTGGGCGCAGCTCTGGATCCTGTGTAGACAGCTGGTTAGGAAACAGAGAAAGCAGAGTCTGATAAACTTGGATCACACTTGATACAGATAAATGAGGCCCTCTAGTTGGGTGGTGATTTGGGTGTCCCCTATTGGATGAGGCTTGAGGAGTGTAGTAAAGGTTTGTCACACTTGGACAGGGATATGAAAAAGTGGGACATGTGGCCTGGAGGCTTGAGTGGTCTGGTCTATGCTCACAGTTCTACAGAGTAGAAATTACACACACTGTGGTGTGTTCTGCACCCGGTGAATGACTTTATTTTGTTGCATGGGTATTTTATATTTGATTTCACATAGATTATTCTCATAAAATATTATTTTGACTTAATTGAAGTTTTTAAGGTTCAAGTCAGGGCTTCTATGTCTATTCCTTAATTTAACTTTGTAAATTACTACTGTTAATACAAAGAGTTACTCTATGTAACTTAGAAATGAGTTACTAACTCATTAGAGTTACTAACTTAGAAATGGGTTGAGGTTGGGATGGGGGAAAGTTGCTTGCAAGGAAGCCTTTGTAGCTTGCAAGGAAGACTATTACAGAGCATGGCATTGACCGTGACTATCATACTGTGGATTCCAAGTAGCTTCAGTCGACTGCTGCGTCAAATGGTATGGGGCTGACAGGAGGGGCCGTGGCCCTCCAGGCCACCACCACTGGTCTCCATCCAAGCCAGTTTATCAAATCCAGCCTATGCTGGATGAGCTCGTGTTTATCTGTCCCAGGGGTTCTTTCCTAGCAGTGGCCCCTGGGTGGAACTGGTGGAACATCGAGGCCAAGTGCACGGGCTGTACATGTCAGTGGAAGAGTCAGGGATCAGCAGTAGCCAGGAAGACCCTGAGCACGTGGGCTCAGCACAAAATTCATTTTTTCTACCACCAAGCACTAGCTCCTTTTGAGTTCATCTTTTATCAAGGTGCAAACCTCACCCAGACTCTTTCCCAGTCCCTCCTTCAAGGTGGAGCTCATGAAACCACCTGTTGCCACATCCTTAATTTTTATTTTCTTCATTTGCTTGTGGCTTTTCTTATTATAATACCAATAATGTGAGGAGATATTATAATAAGAGGCCTTACCCTTGACAACAAGGAGTGCAGCCTGTCCACTTCAGTCTCAGTCTGAAGTCACATACCTCCCACATCCGATCTCTGCTAACTATACCTGATACCTTGTCCTGCTGCGATGCCCGCAATTCCCTTTATGACTGGTACAACCCAGTGCTCCTCCTTCTCCTTCACGTGCCTTTATGAAATTATCTTTCTGTGCCTAGAAAGCCATCTCCATCATGTGCCACTCATTCACTTTGTCACTTTTCTGTAGAGAATAACACGAAAATAGTAAATGTTAAAAAAGCTGACCTTAAGTGTTACAAGATGCCTGGTGCCCAGATGCACAGGCAAGCCAGCCTTTCCCATACCTTCCCTCCACTTTCCTGTCCAGGGGGGATGTTGGATAAAAATTAATGAGTCCATTTGGTATTGGAGCTCTAAACAGTTGGTAGGCTGCACAATGTGCTAGGCTTGCTTTTCTCCATAAGCATTGTCAGTAGCGTCGAAGAGTTCGGAAACTGAGTGTTCACAAGGGGATATAGTTAAATTCAGCAGTTTTTTTTACAAGAGATTGATTATCGGGAGTAGAAATAAGCCAGTTTACGTAGTCCCGGCCCCAGAAGAATAAGGGAACTGGTGAGGGGCCGAGCTGGAACTTTTCCCACAGCCTGTATGTGGCCTTTTCTTCCTGCTCCCCTTGACCCACTTCCCCATGTCCTACTTGCCC
>NW_007728274.1:6945-24915 GCF_000696425.1 Galeopterus variegatus | reverse complement strand
AACACCAAGAGGAAAAGAAGTGGAATATTCACAGTTGCAGTTTGGAGGTCAGATAAAGCAACTTGTAATCCTGACCAAGTGAACCAAAGCATTTATTACTCTTTGGTGGCAAAATCCCTGAAGTGCAAAAATTACTAAAAATGAAACAGGCAATTATTTGTGAGTAAAATGTCAGTAAAGTCTACAGGATCAAAGTTGTTATATTGTTGCAATGATAACATTTATTTTAGCTGTTTCTAGTTGATAAAGTGCTTCCTCCTCCATGATCTAATTTGGGCCCCAACCGCCTTGAAAGAATTTATGTTGTTATTTAGTACATTTTTCAGATAAGGAGGTGAACTTGGACTTGTCCAAGATTACTGAGCTAGTAGGTGGAATTGCTGGGGTTTGATTGGGGCCTTCTGACTCCAGATCACTGGTTCTTTCCTCTGCACTCTGCTGTCGTCCTATGATCAGAATTGTTTCTGTGATCATTTTGCACCTAACACTACCCTGATATGCATTTTCCTCTTTTATGGATTTTGCCTACTAGAAACAATGATTTCTTTATCCTAGTCTTTTTCCCCACAAGAATGTTTATTGCCAAGACATAGATATTTCTATCACATGGTGATTATGCTCAGTATGTATTTTTTTCCCAGTATTAAATTTTAAGCCACATCGTAAGTTATAAATTGGTAAAATGAGAAAGGTAAGAAACCTCAGTTTATCCATGTGATCTCAGCCTTTTTGGATAGGAAGATCTTTTAACATCAGAGCTTTTTGATCACACCCTTATTGTGGGATCTACTGATTGAGAGAACGATGTATAGATTGGGAATCCCTTGTAATAAGTCTAGGTTGGGACCCACCAGTCTGTTGGTGGTAAATCCGACCTAAAGGGTCTGGAGGGGGATGCTCTTGGGAAGATTCTAGAGTATTTGCCAATATCATCAGACGAGGTTTTCTTCATTCTGTCTCTTTGTAAGGAACCTAAAAGATAAGTTAGGTTCTCGTTTTCCAACTCAAGGGTTTTCTCCAGCACCCCCAAACCACCCCCATAATATCCTAGTGAAGCAACTACTCTATTTTCAGAAACTTTATCAATGTTAACCCATGGTTAATAGTGTCATCATGATTAAACTTGAACTGGAGGAAGAGTTGATTGAGATGTTGAATCAGACTTGGTGGCAAGCGGAATCTCGTGTGACTGACTTGGGTTGTGCTCTAACCCTCCCACTCCATGTTTAATTTTGCCTCTTTACACAGAAATTTTAAAACGTGACTTTATATTGAGGCCCCCGCACTCACAGTTCTTCTTTCAAGCACAAGAGCCTCTTCACAGGGGGGAAAAGGCCAGCACAAAGAGGGAATTAGTTAAAGCTATAAAATAATTGGAGCCAGAAGCTGCTCTGGATGAAAGGGCCACACGGTGACTGGGATGTGCTGGTCCCTCAGTGTGCATCATGAGGAGCCGTGGTTTGGAGACCACAGATTTTCCATTATAAGACAGCTGGGCATTATGTCTTCCTACAGAATACAAGAAATATTGCTGTGAATTTCTAATGGAGCTGTAGATGATGTTAATAGTGAAGAAAGCATTGAGCTGAGAGCCAGGAAACCTGCTTCTCCCTGGGGAGAATCGTTTCGCAGTCCAGCGTCCGCTTGGGATTCCTGCAGCCTCGACTCTCACATTGCATGCTGAGAAAATCTCCTTCTACTTAGATTAGCTGTGGGAATCATCACCCAAAAGTTATAATTAATGATTTCAAGTGCATTCAGATAACATCAATAAAAACTTTTGACATCGCTCTAAATAAAGGAACATGACTATGTCATGTTAAATTAGTACCCAGATATTGGGCACATAAATGCTCTATTTATCTTTTTTGTATAATGAGTGTTATGTCTGCAGCTTAAACTTTGGCCATGAAAATTTATAAATGGACAAATGAAACAAGAGTTAGTGTCAGAGTTGCAAAACTGGATCATATTCAGTTTCCTTCTGAAAAAGTTGAAGGAATAGAAAACTGTCATTTAAAAATAGCCTAAAACAGGAACTTTCTTTTTTTGGTAGGTGGGGCTGTTGGGTGCTTTGCATATTGAATCAGAGGAACCATGACTAGCCCTTTAAAATAGCAAATAAGGCAGGAGAATTTATTTTTGTTTTAATTTTGACTGGAAACCTTTCTAGCACCAGTAAGCAGCCTTGTGTTAATGTAAGGGGGGTGTGCAGTGGTGGCACTTTTGGCTTGTGTGCCAGAGCTGCCTCTTATCTGATATTATTCTGTCTAGGGGTGGCATTCTCTGGTCAGTATCACCATAAGTCACCAAATAATCTGCTCTTTGGTTACTCATCATGGAAGCTCACAGGGCTAGAATTAAATGGAAGTGGTTTAGGAGTGGACAGAGTTTATTGCCAGCCACTCACGTTAAAAGTGGAGAGGAAAGCACTTAGAAGGGAGAAGCAGTGTGGATTCCAGGTGACCATTGTGTTCAGCACTTGGCTTGATCCCCGTCTGTCCCCCCACCATCTTGGTATGGCTTCTTCTCTTTCACCCACAAACATGTCCTGAGCACAGCCAGAGATGGGATAGATATGCAAGTGAAGGGATGAGCGAGACATATCCGCCTCCAGGAGCCAAGGGCATGGTGTGGGAGGCAGGAAAGTCACCAGCCAGGACCAGGCTGTGTCAGAGCAAGTGAGGAGGGTGGAACCCAGTGGACGGAGCAGCAGGCAGAGGGTGGGCTTCCTGGTGGAGGTGACCTCGAGAGCCAGAGCCAGCCCTGCTAGCCTGGGAAGGGGTGTGGATGTAGGGAGGGGTCTTCAATTGTAGGAACTTGGTACATAATGGCACAGAAAGGTGGTACAAGGGGGGTGCAAGTGGAGGGATGTGGAGACAATGGGAGGGGGACGCCGAGAAAGACATAGACGTTAAGGAAACCAGAAGCACTGTCAACTCTGAGTTCCAGAGGAGGAGCAGTTAACTGTTTTGTAGATAACGCTGTTAAAAAAAATGTATCTGAAAAAATAAAAATGATTCTACTCAGAAATAGTCTCCACAGGTTTTACAGTTGTACTCTTTTAGTCGTATTTTACCTCTTAGTAATTAGTAGCTGCTGTTGGTATTTACTGTAATGTGCAGTTATGCCTACCCCCGGCTCCGTACATACCAAAGTGTTCTCTGTAGAAACTGGTCCCTTGTAATGATTGGGGAACCGCGAGAACTCTGCTTTTCTTGCTCCTGAGATTTTGTTTCGTTGTTCTCTCTGTTATTGTTGTTGTTTTGTTTGTTTACTAAACCTGGAACTAGGAAGGGAGGATGGAAAAGGAACGGCGGCGTCCACACTCCAGCCCAGAGCTCCTCTTTAAAGGGCACACCCTGAACAAATGACAGGAGGCCTTTTCATTTCAGAGTTTGATTCTCAGTGTCCTCTGGTCACCGCTCTGTCCCCCAAAGCCGAGAAGCACGATGGTCTGGGAGACCGACACCTGAAGGAGTTCACCCCAAGTTTAAAGATAATTAAACCTCAACCAAGTGGCTTCCTGGTGGTGCCCACAAAGCAGGTGTGAGACCCTGAGCCACGAAACTGTGGCCGGTTGCTTGGTGGAGTTTGCTCTTCATCCTGGGAATAGCGGGGATTGAGGGAATATTTCAGCAGGAATGTGCTATGATAATTGTGCTCTGAAGATTGCCGTGGCCGTTATGTACAGAAATGGCTAGGAGGGAGGAAAGCTGGAATCTAGGAAGGAGAGAGAGATGGCACCGAGCCCAGTCAGCCTCCATCCCGGCGTGTGGACACAGAAAGTGTAGCCTGCATGATAATTGTGCTCTGAAGATTGCCGTGGCCGTTATGTACAGAAATGGCTAGGAGGGAGGAAAGCTGGAATCTAGGAAGGAGAGCGAGATGGCACCGAGCCCAGTCAGCCTCCATCCCGGCGTGTGGACACAGAAAGTGTAGCCTGCGCTGAGGCATCCGATTGGCTGACATCGAGAGCACAGGGTGTGTTTGGGGGGGCGGTGGCTGATGAGATCAGCTTTCCTATGCTGAGTTAGAGGTGCCCTGGGACATCAGGTCAGTGTCTTAGAATAGGGGTCTGGGGCTTGGAAGAGGGACAACAAGATCTGGAGAGGTCTGAGAGGCTGGCACTGTGGACAGTCACTTAAATGGGTTGATGAGGTCCCCGAGAGAATGTGCACAGGGGCAGAGCCCCAGAGAAAGGGCTGAGAGGGACAGGTGCAGGGCAGGCCCAGGGCCCCCAGTAGCATGTGTTCCTAAAGGAGGAGGCAGGGCCAGAGAGCTGTTGACAGGGAGTTCAGATACTTCAAGAACAAAGAAACTTCCATAGGATTTTGCAACAAGGTTGTCTTTGGAGAACTCAGACCCTTTACTGTGTAGCAGTTTAAGAGGAAGCCTGGTTTCGCCTCAGGTTCCTCACTCTCCTCCGCCTCCTGGTTCCCTGAACCCTGGTCTGTCTCCCCAGCCTCCTCTCTAGCCCTTTGACTCTGCTTCCCCATCTCCCTCCTTCCTTTCTCCTCCGTGGCTGCTTCCCTCATCCCTCCTGTGCCACACTCGAGAGAAACTCGGTTTTTACTCCTACTTAAATCGAGCTGTACAGTCCTTATTCTTATTTTTTAAAGTATTCTTCTTTTTTCTATCAAGGAAAAAAATGAAATAAAATTACTTAGAGAGTTGACTTTTAAATTATAGTTCTTTTAAAATCAGTGGTTTTCTAGATTTCTATAGAAAACAGCTTTCTTCCCGCACACTCAGAACTTGTGCTTTGAGACATTTGTGTGTGTAGTTATGTAGCTCATGGGGTTTTGTAAAACAGAATTTAATGATGGTTTTAAAATCGAGTCACCAAAAGTAGCCCTCACCCCCAGCTTGAGGACAGTGTGACTCAAGTGTTTATTCTGAGGTCAGGTTCCCAGGCCTCCCCGAGCAGGTGCTGCAGGACTTCAGCTTGATTTGGCATCGCCCGCCTGGAAATTGAGTTGCTGAGCCACTGGCGCCACTTCTGGGCACCTCATCTCTGCCTCAGCAGCAGCCTGAGGCCCTGCCCAGGGGACTGAAGGATGCCACAGCACCACAGAGGCTGCCCAACAGAGCTCCCACCACAGGTGCCACCCTGGCCTCAGCCCCCACCCTTCCTCGGAGGTGCTGGCTTCCAGCCCCCAGCCTCCCTGGTGGCCACATGGCACGCTGGGCAGGGGGCTGTCTGCCTGGCAGCTGTGGTGCTCCAAAGGTGAGCCATCTAATGTCCTGGGCCCACCGAGCTCTCCCACTCCAGGGACACCCAGGGTGTCACCCTTGAGTCCTCTCTTCCTCTTCCACCTGCTGCCCTGACAGCTCATCTGCAACACTCTCATTTCTTTCAAAACAGGTCTGGCTCCACCAGTGCACGGTTGTCTGTCATCCAGACTACCGCAGTTGTTTCTTAACCAATGCTGCCCAGTTTGGCAAATAGAAAACCAAAGTGCCCAGTTAAATTTAAGTTTTGGATAAACAAGAAATAATTTTTCAGTAGACGCTGCCCATGTATTTTACCTGGCAATGCGCTTCTCCTAAAGGGTCTCCCTCCTGTCTCTTTGGCTTCCCTCTGTTTAAACTCCACAAAGCAGGCAGAGACAATTGGATGATTTTTTGTGTGTGCATTTTTTATATTGTGGTAAAATATACATAACATAAAATACCATTTTAACTAAGTTTAAGTATACAGTTAGTGGCATCATGTACATTCACATTGCTGTGAAACTAAACCACCATTCATTTCCAGAACTCTTTCATCCTTCCCAGTGGAAACTCTGCACCCACCCGTGCCCCTTCCATTCTCTGTCTCTGTGAATCTGACTGCTCTAGGGATCTCACCAGTTGGATGACCTCACACCCCTACCTGGTAACCTTCAGTGGAATCCCTGCACTTACAGGAGCTCTTGATGGCCTGTGGTGTGACTGATGCCCAGCACCAGGCTTTCTTTAGCTCTGGAGCCCACGAGCTCTTTCCCATCTTAGTATCCAGCCCACCTCCCCAGCCCACCTCCTGGAAACTGACACCCTCCGCTCCATGCCACCTCACACCTCTGGCCCAAGGACGCCTTCCCTGACCTTTCCTACTAAAGTAATTTCATCCCAGACCCCTGCCCCTCATTCTTCTCTGTCTTGGCCTCCTGTCCATTCCTTTCACAGCATGTACTGCAACTTGAATTTTTGGACAAATTCTTGCATAACTTTGTATCCCAACAACCCAGTACTGTGCCTTGTATGTAGTAAGTACTCAGTAAATATTTGCAGAATGCCTGTATTAGCCACTTAAAATGGGGACTGTCTATATTCAGTTTAAAACAGAAAGTCTTTTATTCTCTGCTTCATACAGCTCTGAATGAGTAACCAGAGNCTGCGCTCGGTTCTGGCTGGTGGCTCTGGCTTGTGGGCCCTCTCCAGCACACCCATCATCATGCCTAGTGATCCATGTCTTCAAACGCAGGCTGCCCTGATTCTTGACTTCCTCCCCTCCAGGGCGCTGTCCTCTCCCTGAGCCACTCTGTGCTGTGCCCAATCCTCTGTGCCCTCCATTCTTTCCTCTTCATTCATCGCTTCCCCTTGTCCTGCTTACTTCCCAGGGCTCCAGCTGCAGCAATGTCAGCCCCTTCCCAGCCCCAATCCTCTGTGCCCTCCATTCTTTCCTCTTCATTCATCGCTTCCCCTTGTCCTGCTTACTCCCCAGGGCTCCAGCTGCAGCAATGTCAGCCCCTTTCCAGCCCCCCCCATCTTCTCTCCTTCCCTAGCTTGCAAATACTCGCTTGCCCCTCCCCTTTGTCACAGTGCCTGCTAATTGCCAGCCATGTGTAAGGGCAACTC
Source organism: Galeopterus variegatus (assembly GCF_000696425.1). Taxonomy (NCBI): domain Eukaryota; kingdom Metazoa; phylum Chordata; class Mammalia; order Dermoptera; family Cynocephalidae; genus Galeopterus; species Galeopterus variegatus. The sequence continues at coordinate 18,072 of NW_007728274.1, read as the reverse complement.
TTCACCTGTTGTGACCAGCTGGCTTCTTGCACTTCTAATTCCAGACCACTGACCCGAGGCTCTGGTAATCCTACGTGTCCCTAATACATTTCCTCCCACTTACTCCTGGACAGCAACTTCTCACCTTCCTCTCGCCTCCCTCTTGGTGGCTGACCTTGCTGTCTTTCACTGAGAAAGGAAGCTGCCAGCTCTTCCCCTCACTCAGAATTCAGGTGGAAGCCCTCGCAATGGCTATTTGCCTGCAGGGTTAGTCATGACATAGGTTAGCTTTCAGAAGTTTCTTCTTTCCATACATTTTTTATTCTCTTATTTGTATGGAAATCTGTGTTGCAGGGTTTTATGTACTTGCCTTATCATAAGAATCATCCTGGGCTCTTGTTTAAAATCTATCAATTTCTGGGTACTTCTCCTGTCTGTCAGTAATCAAGGAAGAGGTTCTAGAACAAGCCGCAGGTGTCTTGTGAGCTTGGATGAGTCTGGGAAACATTGCCATTGAGAATTTGCTGAACTGAGTGAGTGATCATTTTTCGAGTTCCTGTATTTTACAAAGGCATGTTTCTTTTCCCCACCGTAAAGCTACAGCTGCCAGAGGAATTGTATTTCTCACTGCTTTAAGTTAGTGAAGCCCAGAGATTGCCCAATCACTAGGCCTAGACGAATTCTACCTGGTGAGCAAATCCTTGACCTGCTTCTTCCTCAGACTCAGCTGTTCCAGGCCCAGCCCCGCCCCTGCTCCCTATGCTGCAGAAGAGGGAAACCTTCCCTGCTCCATTCCAAACACACGTTGTATTGAAAGTTCTTGTGAAAGGGGTTGAAATAGAAATAAAGATTATAGCAAATGTCTTTCAGGAATATTTGGCATTTATTAGATCTTGTTACAGACTTCCTTCAAGTTTGTTGCAGGACAAATAAGAATTGTTTTCCAAGTTCGATTGCTTGGAATTCTTTTCAACCTAACAAACTCAAGTTCCTTAAGTTTTATTTTAGTTGAAATGTAACACAAGTGCCTGCTATGTATTTTCTTCACTGCTTGGCTATCTGACACGGTGTATATTTATTTGCTGATTTGTTATTTTCTGTCTTCGCCCTTAGAAAGCAAACTCCACAGCAAAGACAGTGTTTAGGTGGCTCCTGCACCTAGGACCGGGCAGGTCATAGCAGGCAAGCAAGACTGTGTGTAAATGGAGAGATGAGTGGATGGATGCATGTCAGTCCCCATAAGCTAATGGGAGACCATCCTCAGAAGTACCTTGACCGTCAGTCTTTTAATATACTAAGAGTGTACTCAGGGCCTGGCATCCTAGTGAAGCTAAAAAGGTCCAGAACTCTAAATTATACCCTTAGCTGTTTTCTCTTAACTCATGGCATTGATATGATTATTTAAATTTGAATATATACCTAGTGACTAATCCTGGGAGTCCTTCAAAATTCATATAGCACACGAGTATTCATGCCCTGGGAAATTTGGGGAAAATGTGAGTTTCTATCAGAGCTCATTTTTTGAAATAGGTTTTTTTTTCTTTTTCCTTGCTAGAAATAGATGCATGTTTGCTCCAGAATTATTGAAAAAAATTGAAAAAGTATCATCAGATCCTATGACTCCAAAGGAAATTATTGCAAATATTTTTGTTATTATGCTATATTTCAGTTTTATTTTATTTTTCTAACAACTTTTTAAGTATTAGCATTGATAATGGATTAGAAAAGTTCAACTATACTGTAGCTTGTAAACTGAAAATCTTATACCCTTACTCCTCAATCCTGATTTTAACAATTCTAATGCATCTTTCCAGATACCAGCATAGATTATGATCTTTTTCTTCCCATAGATAGAATTATCCAATATACAAGGCTACTTCAAAAAGTTCATAGAAAAAATGGAATTAAAAGAAAATATTAATCTTTCCATGAACTTTTTGAAGTACCTTTGTATATGTTGCAACTTTATAGCTTAATATATCTTGAACATCTTTTCATATCAATACAGAATGATCTTCATTCTTTTAAAGCTGTTTAGCATTCTCTTGTATAGATGTCCTATGATTTACTTAATCATTCCCTTATTGATGGCCATTTACGTTGTTTTCTGGATTTTTTTTGTTTGTTTGTTTTTTGGTTTTTTTACTATAGCAGTGTATGGCAGTGATTCTTCTAGATATACATTTGTGTATTGTGCCAGTATGTTTGAAGGATAAATTCTAGGTTGTAGATCTACTGTACTAAAAGAATGCATACATTTTAAATTTTGATAATTTTCCTCAAAAGTCTTTCCAAAAAATGAGAGTACCTTTTGCTTCATCCCCTTGCCAAAACTGGGCATTATCATCATGCTCAAATTCAATCCAGTAGGTCAAATTTATTATTTCATCATTGTAATTTGTACTTATTTAATATGGATGAGGTCAAGCACCTTTCCCTGTATTTATTCTTTGCAGTTTATTTTTCTGGGAATTATTTTTTTAAGCTCTTTACATATCTTTTCTATTAGCTCTTCACTGTCAATTATTTATTATATGCTGTTAAACATCTGTATACTGAATATTATAAAGACTTTTTTATTTTATAACAAACTCCCCATAAACATATATGTGCCTATTACAATATAATATTCTATTTCTATTACTCTATCATGATTTTCTTAACATTCCCTTAGAGATAAATATTTAGAGCAGCTCCAGTTTTTCATTAACATAAATAACAAGCTGAATATCTCCATGGACAAAGCTTTGCTTATTTCACTGTATTTCCTTATTGTAGATCCCCAATAGCCAGATAACAAAATCAGAGTATGAATGTGTCTAAATTTCTTGACATTTGCAGCTTCTTTTCACTGAGCAAGATTTTGGCATTTGAGTAGAGTAAATTGTTTCTCAATTTGCAGTATTTTGAGTTACCTATTGGGTCAGTTCCCGTTCCACATCAGAAGCCAGTCACACATGCCTGTCTCCTGAAGAAGCATGGAAATCAGAGCCAACAGCTTTTCTCTTGTTTCCTCCTACACTGGAACAAGCTGAAAGAAAATCTTTTGTTTCCTTCTTCTCCTCTCAAAATGATAAGCATGGCTCATTAGCCACAGATCGAGGGGCAGGTCACTTAGGTCATTGTAGTATCAGCAGAGGAGATTTCTATTCCCACTTTACTTGCTGCCTGGTCCAGGGTGTGCAGAAGTGGCAGGTCTCTTTCATGAACGGGAGAGGGAGGGGCTCATTAGCAGATCATTCCCTTTACATTTACCCTTGTGCACTTGGTAGAAGGGAGCCTCAGCCGAGCTGCTAGTAGAAGCAGACTGTATGTGGGATCCGAACCCTCGGCGGGAGCGCCGCCGCGCTTCCCAAGCAGCGCACTACCGCAGTGCGCCACCGGGCCGGCCCTGCAGCTTCTTTTCACTGAGCAAGATTTTGGCATTTGAGTAGAGTAAATTGTTTCTCAATTTGCAGTATTTTGAGTTACCTATTGGGTCAGTTCCCGTTCCACATCAGAAGCCAGTCACACATGCCTGTCTCCTGAAGAAGCATGGAAATCAGAGCCAACAGCTTTTCTCTTGTTTCCTCCTACACTGGAACAAGCTGAAAGAAAATCTTTTGTTTCCTTCTTCTCCTCTCAAAATGATAAGCATGGCTCATTAGCCACAGATCGAGGGGCAGGTCACTTAGGTCATTGTAGTATCAGCAGAGGAGATTTCTATTCCCACTTTACTTGCTGCCTGGTCCAGGGTGTGCAGAAGTGGCAGGTCTCTTTCATGAACTGGAGAGGGAGGGGCTCATTAGCAGATCATTCCCTTTACATTTACCCTTGTGCACTTGGTAGAAGGGAGCCTCAGCCGAGCTGCTAGTAGAAGCAGAGTCTGGAATGCAGCTTCTCCCATGGTTGACTGCAAGCCAGTCAGGAAAAGGGAGACGGCAAAACTGAAGGCCAATGGTGGCAGACACCACCCTACCCTGTGCACAATGCAGTGCTTGTCCACCTGTGCCTGTTCTCCCACCAAATTGTCCCTGGGCTCTAAAAGGTCAACTCCACCATTTGTCATTTCTCTATTATTAAGAACCAAATCTGGATTTGATCTTTTTATTATTAATAATAGCATAAGTATTAATAATAGTAATAATTAATATGGGTCTTAAATTGAGCATTCTTGCACTCTCCTTTGCAATCTCATCTGGACTCTACCAGGTTGATGCTATCATCATCTTCATTTTGCAGACTGGAAAAGTTTGAGTGGCGTTGAGAGGAAACTTGTCCCTGTTTCATATAAATCCAAGTTAACTCATTTCAAAGTCTGTTCCATAGACACAACGGTTGAAGTCTGGGGCGTCCTTGGTAATTCCTCTACTTCCTGCTAATTCCTTATTATGAAGTAACATCACGGCCAGGTTTATTTGGCAGAGTTTTGAGACTGGATTGAGGAGCTGCCTAGGGAGAGGAAGTTAGAGGAGAAGAGCATTGACCATCTCCCAGTTTGGCTTGGTCCCGCCTGGATGTGTGTCAGGCACTCCCATCCAGTGTGCCATCCCAAGCTACCAAACCCTTTCCTTGGTCATAAGTCACACTGCCACAGCTTGCAGGATGATGAGGCCTATCTGCTTCCCCAGCAGCAAGTAGCCTTTGCTAAATTCTGCTTGGTCAGGAAGCTTCCAGCAAGGTTATCTGTTTATTTTCTTGGCTTTTTTTTAAAAAAAATGTGGTAAAATATACAAGGGTACGTCAAAAAGTTCATGGAAAGATTTGTATTGTCTAATTCTATTTCTCCATGAACTTTTTGATGTACCCTTGTACATAACATAAAATGTACCATTTTAACCCTTCTTAATTGTACAGTTCAGTGGCATTAATTACATTTACACTGTTGTTGTGCATCCAACACCACATCCATCTCCAGAACTCTTTCATCTTTTCCAGCAGAAACTCCGTACCTTTTAAACTCTAACTCCTAATTTCCTCTCCCCTCAGCCCCTGTGAACTACCATTTTACTTTCTTTCTCTCTAAATTTGACTACTTGAAGTGCCTCCTACAAGTGGAATCATACAGTATTTGTGTTTTTATGACTAACTGATTTCACTTAATCTAATACCTTCAAGTTTCTTCTATGTTATAACATGTTAGAATTTTCTTCCCTTTTATGGCTGGAAAAATTGTATGTATACACCACATTTTGTTTATTCATCCATCAATGGACACTTGGGTTGCTTCCACCTTTTGGCTATTGTGAATAACACTGCTGTGAACATGGTGTGCAAATATCGTGCATGTCCCTGCTGTCAGTTCTTTTGAAAGAATTAGAAGTGCTGGATCATACAGTAATCCTATATTTAACTTTCTAAGGAACTGCCATTCTGTTTTCCGCAGTAGCCGCACCATTTTACACTCCCAAGAGCGGTGTACAAGATTTCCAGTTTATTTTCTGGTTTGTTTTTTTTTTTTTTTGTCTTTTGTCTTTTTCCGTGTCCGGCAACGGATCGCAACCCTCAGTGTTGCCCCCGTACCGGACCGGGGACCGGCAACGGGATTGCAAACCTCGGTGTTGCTCCCGCGCCTCGCTCAGCCAGTGAGCGGGAGCCGGTCTGTATGTGGGATCCGAACCCTCGGGCGGGAGCGCCGCCATGCTTCCCAAGCGGCGCACTATCCAGTGCGCCACTGGGCCGGCCCTATTTTCTGGTTTTTAATAATATCCATCCTAATGGGTGTAAAATAGTCTAGTGAGTTTTTGCAAGAGAATGTCTATGGGTATTAGTTGGCAAATTTTTCTTCCCTTTTTACTAAAGTAGGTGATTTTCTTTCATGGAAACTTACTGATTTAAATATGATTATTTGGTGAAGTTATCTTTTCAGAAATCATGTCTCCCAGAGGCGAGGCATTGTGGGTCCTTGCATGCTGTTGAGTTGATTAAATTTTGACCAGTCACAGAAATCCTCACCAGCCCTAAGTGTGTATATGACAAACTGTGCCCTCATCTTTGAGCTATGATGGTAGTCCGACAGACTGCAAGCTTTAACTTGGCCACTTTAAAAATGATCTAGTTTGCTTATTGCTGTTTCCTCTCCTCTCTTTCCTGCTGACAACTTGGTGAGCATTCTGTTTTTAAAGGACAAAGCCAGTATGGGTAAATGGTTAAGAACACAGATGGTGGCACCTGTCCAACTTGTATTCAAATGCTGGACTTCCTAGGAGAATTTTAACCTCTCCAAAATGCAGCTTCCTCCTCTTTGCTATGAGTAGTGCCTACTTTTTAGGCTTGTTTCGATGATTATAAGTGTCTACCACAGTGTCTGGACAAGTAGGAGCTAATGCAGGGTAGCTATCATCATCATCATCATCATCATCATCGTTTTCTTCATCATCGTTTTCTTCATCATCATCAAAGTGTAGATTTCACTGTTTTTTAGCAGTTTTGCTTGGAAGATTATTATAATAATGAAATAAAGCTAAAATAAAATTTCCTAGAAATTTTGACCCCAAAAAGGTAGCATGCAAACACCGCAATGAATGAGCTTTCTGTTCATCCCTTCCTCCATCCAAATTATGGATTAAAGAGTGTTGGGATCCAGGGCGGGGCAATCAGTGAATATTAATAGACAGAAAAGTGTTTCCATCACAACCGTAGAGTGCTATAAAACAAATGCTGTCATATTTGGAGTGCAGAGAAAATATTTTCTTACTTAAAGTTTCTTTTTGCAAACTCCCTGTTTTCTTCGCTGTTGTCATTAAATGGTCTTTCCAGGTCAGTTTGGAATTGACCCTAGAGGCTCCCTGTTATAAAAGATCCTTCAGAGGGACTGTTGTTTTACTCAAGTGCTACTCATTTTTCATTTCCAACTTACCAATATTATCATTATTTCATAGGCTTCCTAGGGCTTAGGAGTGTAATTAATTATTTGAATTCCTCTTTTTCTCAAGCATTGGAAGCAAATATGTCTCCAGAAAAGGAGGCAAACGATGCCTCCTAGAACAGGTGAAGCAACAGGAAAACCAGATTTTAATTCTTGCCTGCTTTTTGGCTGGTATCTTGTTTAATTTCTCCAACTGCTTGTCTAGATGACAGATGTTTTCCAACCAGCCAATTCTAAGACAGGTTGGGTTTTCAGTTCCATTTTCTCATTTAGGCTGGAATTTCCTGGGGTAGATTTTAGCTTTGCCTGAGAGATCACATTCAGCCCCTCAGTGAGGTTCCTTTGATTCCTTTTTTTCCCCTCAGTCATCTGAGTCACTTGGTGGGTTTTTCTCATTACTCATTAAATGGGGGGTGGGGGGGGGGAGAAACCACACACACACACATACACAAAAAACTAAACAACAACAACAAAAAACCCACCTCACCAAGCAAGATAGCCTGATACTTGCCAATTTCTCAGTAACAGAATGAACACCAGAGCGCAAGCAAGACTTCCAGAGCGAGGCCGTCCACACCACACTCATTGTTTGTCCCAAGCGTCCCTCAGCTTCCCGGTGATGGCAGCAGGGGGTTGCTGCGGGCCAGCACGGGAGCTTCTCCTTGGGCTTTGGAGAGAGGCAGGAAAATATGAAAGACTTGGGAGTGGTCATCACTAGTAGCGATGGCCACTTGCAGGGGGGGATCATTTGAGCTCTACTTGGGTGTGTGACACGGAACGAAGCCCTCCTGCGCATGACCTTGTTTGTCAGTATCCCTTGCCCAGGCAGAACCGCACTGCCAGCCCCCTCGTGCCGCAGGCTCCTCGCGGCCAGAAAGCCACTTGATGAGGCGAAGCTGGCCCTCCCGGGAGCGCCCCGGCGGGGGTGCGTGAAGGGCCTGAGACTTGCAGGACGCGCACTGCTCAGGTGGAGGACAGGAGCGGGGACTTCCGACTTAGACACTGTTAGTGGAGAGGGAGTTTAAATGACTGTGCTCAACTCAAATGCTCCCAGAAACTTCGGCCAGATTTAACCGCGTACCCTGGAAAAAAACTGCGTTTACCAAGTAAATAGGACTCTGGAGTTTGTGCTCTTCTCTACGCTGCCCGCCATGAGCGTGTGCATGTGTGTGAGTGTGTGTGTGGGGGGGGTGGAAATCATACACAGAGATACGAATATGCCGAAGAGCGGACACGCGCCGGCAGCCCTACCATGTGCAGCTGCCTCGCGTGTCCCTGGTGGCCGTCCCAGGTGCGGATCGAGGCCTGAGAGCCATGCCACGTCTAGCTGCGCATGAGTCGCGACAGCCGGGTCGCCTCCACCCGGAGGAAGCCGCACCTTTTCCTCGCCTGCTGTGGGCCCTCCAGGGCGCCTCTGTCGGAGATACAGATCGGGCACCGGGCACCGGGCACCCGGCACCGGCGGCGGGAGAGGGAGCCCGGCGTACTGGGGCCAGAGGGCGGTGAGCGCGCCCTCTCCTCTTCTCTTTCCGGGGTCGCACGTGCCCTAGCCCCCTCCTGCGACTTGCGGAAGCGCGGCGTCCCGCTGATTGGCGGTGGCAGCAGAGGACCTCGCCTTTCTTCGGGAAGACCCGCAGTCCCCAGGCCGAGGCCGGACGCCAACCGGTCTAGCACCAGCGAGATAAGGCTGCCCTGCAGCTCGGGAACGTCTTTATCAGTGTCTTCTGTGTGCTAGATTGTCCCCGGGCACTATACGCCGGGAGTTTCCCAGGACCTGGCCACCGTTGGACCCTGGGGGTCGCTCCTCACCCAGGGCCTCTGTCCGTCCTCCCGGGACAGCAACGCCCTGGGAATGGGCGATTCGCACCGTTTCTTCTGTAACAGGCGTGTTCGCGCCACCCTCGCCTCGCCCACGCTTGGAGCTTAGAGTGCGGCATGCCTTCGTGCGCCCACTTACCGCTTTCCCCAGTAAACCAGTTTTTAAAAATAAAAATCAAAAAACACAGAAACATCAAAGGGAGCAAATGTCACGATCCTAGGCTTTTTGCACTGAAGGAACGAAGGGAGGAACTAAATGATGTGTGTCCGCCGTGCTGTTGGAGCTGAGGAGCTCGAGAAATGCAAGCACGTCTCAACAGAAACCACTTGGGTTTAAACCTCACTAACATGACCTTCCTACCTCATTATTCCCATTGTAGTTAATGGGATGCTTTTTATTTCAAACTCCCAGCAACTTCATACATGAACTCTCTGAGACAGAATTAGAAATGAGCTCAGGAAGAAAAGAGACATTTTGAATTACTTCTTCAGCATCAACAGGTGGTTGAGAAAGTTGGGGTTTTCTCATGTTTGTACACCACTGGGCCTGGCATCGTGGCCCAAGATGAAGAGGATCTCCTCATTTGATTTAGAACTAAAAGACAGAATCAATTTCCCGAACTTTCTAAGTTGTGGTCCCAGCCCAGAGCCATAGAGGGAGGTGCGCTGGGTCTGAGCCATGAGGCCAAAGGCGTCGGTCCTCCCCTCCAAGTTGTACGAAGAACAGAAGCTCAAGCCAGGTGTTCACACGTGATGATGGACTAGGAATTCTGCCAAGGTGTTTCAAGAACCTCTGTCATCTGTATCCTTACCTCACCCAGGCTGCAGGTGAGGCCCCCTCGTCATCGCCTGGGCTCTGTAGGCTGATGGGCCTGTCTTGCTGGTTCTTTCCTTAGATGCATTGCATCAGGTGTTCCTCCTCAGGCATTATGTGGACGACATCCACTTGTGAAGTTGTTCATCGGCAACATGTTGAGATCAAAATTTTGTTCTAATCTTATCTAGAACTTTAAACCCTAAAGTAGCTTAACCTTATAAGCTTTTGATCTAGTTCTTGGCTTCTCAAAGTTTAATGTGCTGGTGGCAGACTGCACTCAGTGTCTCAAGGGACTAGAGTGGTTCTCAGATCACCTGATTTCTGTTCTTTATAAATTACCCAGTCTGTGGTATTTTGTTATGGCAGCACAAACAAACTATGACACATGGCCTAAAAGATGCTAAATGGAACAAAGATGGTTTAAAACCTATTTTGCCCAGTGACTCAAATCAGGGAAATAAGATGGATGAAGATATATTCTTGACCTGGATGAGGTTAACAACTTGTCAACCATACTAAAATTAAGCAGGAAAAATAATTAATCAGGGTGGGGCCCAGATAGTGATATTATTTACAAGTTCCCTAAGTAACTTTTTAAAATTTATTTTTAGTTTTTTTTAATTGAAACATAATTGATTGTACATATCTGAGGAGTACAGAGTTGAATATCAATACCTGTGTGCAACATGTGATGCTCACATCAGCATGATTACTGTATTTATCATTACACGATGTATTTTTTGTGGCCCTTTACCAATTTCTCACTATCCCTCCTTTCCTTCCCCCTTTTCCTCCTCTGGTGGCTTCAGTTTTGTTCTCTCCATTTGAAAGTTCAAGGAATTATTTTGATTGTTGTATCTTTCCTTCTTTCTTTCTTTTTTTAACCTTCCATTTACAAGTAAGGACATGTGGTATTTCTCTTTCAGTGCCTGGCTTATTTCACTTAACATAATTTTCTCTAAGTTCATCCATGTTGCTGCCAATGGCAGAATTTCATTCCTTTTTATGGCAGAGTGGTTGGTATTCCATTGTGTGTATATACCACACATTTTCCTTATCCAGTCATCCATCGATGGACATTTAGGTTGGTTCCAACCCTTAGCTATTGTATAAATAGAACTGTGATGAACATGGGAATGAAGGTTTGACATGATGTTTTCCATTCCTTTGGGCATATACCCAACAGTGGGATTGCTAGATCCTATGGCAGTTCTGTCTGTAGTTGTCTGAGAAACCACCATACTGTTTTCATAACAGCTTCACTAATTTACAGCCTTACCAACAGTGTAGGAGGGTTCCCCTTTCTCTTCATCCTCACAGCCTTTGTTACTCTCTGTCTTTTTGATGAAAGCCAGTCTAACTGGGGTGAGATGATATCTCATTGTGGTTTTGATTTGCATTTCCCTGATGCTTAGTGTTGTTGAGCATTTTTTGATGTGTCTGTTGGCCATTTGTGTAACTTCCTTTGAGAAATGTCTATTCATCTCCTTTTTTAATCAAGTTACTTGTTTATTTACTGTTGTTTGAGTTCCTTGTACATTCTGTATATTAATCTCTTGCCTAATGAGTGGGACGTTTAGTCCATTTACAGTTAGGGTTATTGGAAGGTATTGTCTTACTCCTGGCATTTTATTAATTTTCGTTTGGATATTTTAAATAACTTTTG
>NW_007728274.1:4044-6160 GCF_000696425.1 Galeopterus variegatus | reverse complement strand
ACACTTTTCTCTTGTTGCATTTAGGATTCTTTCTTTGTCTTTGAGCTTTCCCAGTTTGACTGTAATGTGTCTCAGAGAGGATCTTTTTGGATTGAATCTGTTTGAGGATCTTTGAGCCGCCTGGATCCGAAGGTCTCACCCTATACCAGAGAAGTTTTCCATTATTATATCACTGAATAGGTTTTCAATGCCTTTTCCTTTCTTCTCCCCTTCTGGAACACCCATGATTCAAATGTTTGTGTGCCTAAGGTTGTGTGCTAGCTCTCTTAGATTTTTTTCATTGTTTAAAATTATTTTTTCTTGTTTTTTGTGTGCCTGGGCTATTTCGAAGAGACCATCTTTGAGATCAGAAATTCTTTCAACTGTTTGTTCTAGCCTGCTGTGTAAGCTCTCAGTTGTGTTTATTTCATTGAATGAATTCTTCAGTTCTAGGCATTCTCCTGTATTATTTTTTAAGGTGTTAATCTCTTTGTAAATTCCCTCTTTCATATTGTGGATATTTTTTCTCATTTCATTGTGTTGTTTACTGAGTCTTCTTGTATCTCATTGAGTTTCCTTAAGATTGTTGCTTGGAATTCTTTTTCAGTTATTTCATGGGTTGCCTGCTCTATAGGGTCTGGTACTTGAGAATTCCTGTATTTCTTTGGTGGTGTTATAGTTTCTTGTTTTTTTGTATTTCTAGCATCTCTATGTTGATGTCTGGTCATCTGGTAGAGTAGTAGTTTCTTCTGTTACTCTGGAGTGGGCTTTTAGGAGAGAGATGTCCTCTCTTTTTCCAAGCTCCACTGGTGGCTCTCCTTGTGTCAATGCAGCTGGGTAGGAGGTGGGCCACCTGTACAGTGGCCATAACTGGTACCATGGCAGCAAGTTGCTCTTGCAGCAGCAGTGGCTGTGGTGGACCACTGACACAGAAGCATTGTTTGCGACATTCTCTTGCCTTCTGTTGGGCAGGGGGCTGCCTGTGGCTCCTGACTGGGTCCCCAGGTGTGCTCCTGCCTTCTGTTGGGTGGGGGAGGGTGCCTGCAGCTACTGCCTGGGTCCCCTGGCATGCTTCTGTCTTCCCCAAGTGGTTTTAACATACAGAATAAGAGTTAAAGTTTAATTTAACTGCAAAATGCACAGAAGGGAAATTAAAATCACTTCCAAACCATTGCACCAACCTGTGGCATGACTCTGAGAAAGTAATTTCCTTATGGTTCCATCAGAGTTGCAAAGGGAACAACATCTGTTGCTTTTTTACAATATACAGGGCTATTTGAATGAAAGAATATTTCCCTACTTAATTTTAGCCTAGTTGTTTTCATTCTGACTGAGTGTTAATCTCATTCCAGCCAAGAATATATCATCCATTTCATTCCCTCTTTTGAGTCATAGGGCAAAATCAGTTTTAAAATATCTTTGTTCCATTTTGCATCTTTTAGGCCATGTGTCTTAGTACATTTGTGCTGCTATAACAAAATCCCACAGACTAGGTAATTTATGAAGAACAGAAATTTATTCCTCCTAATCCTGGAGGCTGGGAAGTCCAAGATCAAGGCACCAGCAGTCAGCATCTGATGAGGACCTTTTTACTGTGGCCTCACATGGCAGAAGGTGGAAGTGCAAAAAAGGGCCAAGCTCTGTGTGAAGCCTTTTTTATAAAGTTCCTAACTCCATTTATGAGGGTGGAGCCCTCATGACCTAATGATCTCCTAAAGGCCCGCACCTCTTAATACTATTGCACTAGAGATTAGATTTCAACATGAACTTTGGGGTAAACGCTCAGACCATAGCATCAGGCATTCACAATGGGGGCACGATTGCCCCCCAGGGATGAAAAATTGGTTCTTGAGGTGTGAGGAAGTCTTAGCTATTATAATACTTTGTGGCCCTCCAAAGTTCAAACCTACAAACACTATCTCATTTCTTTGTATTTAATTTTTCCTGTTAAGTTAACTTTAATTAAGATTTTCATTTAAATTTAATTAATTTTTTCTCCTTTGATAATTAAAAAAAGGTTGAGAAACTCTGTTCTAAACAGAGATACCCCATTGCATGTACTTCCTGAAATGGGTGTCCTGAACCTGGCCAGGGGAGAGTTTGTGATATCCTCTCTGAGGGGTGAAATTTGGGTTTA
>NW_007728274.1:0-3295 GCF_000696425.1 Galeopterus variegatus | reverse complement strand
GCGGGAGCGCTGCCGCACTTCCCAAGCGGCACACTGTAGCAGTGCGCCACCAGGCCGGCCCAAGCTCCTTTAATTTCTCTGAGGCTCATTTGTGTCTGTACAATGAAGTGAAACCTACCTGCTAGATACATTATTAAGATGAAACATGGATTGGGTGTAAAGTATGTGAAACAGGTTCTGGTGTATAGTAAGTGCTCAATTAGTGTTGGGGGAAGTGGTGGTAACTAATATCTCTCTACCTACCTGTCATTATTATCATAATAAAGTATCTGTGGGCACAAAACAATAAAACAATCTCCTAAATCAAACACGTTCTTTTCTTCAGACTTGACTGACTCCACATAACTCCAGCACGCGTCAGCCTTTCCAAGCTATTGGAACAATGGGAAGTGGAAAGTGACCCCCCGAATCCCCCAGGGTCCCCAGGGACAGATGAGCTTCTGTTTGATATATTTATGTGACACTCTTTCTGCAGTGCTGAATGCTAAGTGACAAGGGCAGGGAGGGTGGGGAGGAAGACGGTATTCCATGAGAGAAAAGTTGATCTTAGATTCCATTTGCCAAAGTAGTCTCTGATTTCTTCTTGCTGTTGTGCAATAGAGTGAGCTGGATTTACTTTAGCCAAAGTAAATACAACCTAAAAATTAAGGTTTTGTAAAAAAGCAACCAAGGGAGAACAATACTTATAGATCAGGTTAAGAATAGAAAGAATGAACTAATTTTTTGTTCAAAACAAGGGGAGTTTTGACATTTATGATCTCAAAAATGAGTCCTTCTGAAAGCTTTTATTTCACTCCCATGTCTATTATTTATTCAAGTTGGCTAATGCTATTGTTTCAAACCTTGTCTTGGCAAATACTATTATTATTGTTGTTTAGAATCTGAGCTCCTTAAAGCACTCTGCCATGGAAAAGAAAGCCAAAATAAACTAGGCTTGCAACAAGTCTGTTGTTATTCCAGAGAATTGTTTAAAAAGTGCATTCAGATTCATGTAAGTGCAGAACTTGGGAAAGTGTGATAAAAGCTTTACTAGCAAGTTCCTGGATGCTTTCCTTAATGAGCTGATCATCAAAATCTCTTACCAAGAATGAGACTGAAGGGGTCCCTGCTGCCGTGTTAGAGGCGTGCAGCCAGCACACATCAGTGTGGCCAAATGACAGCCTGGGAAGAGTGCCCAGCACAGGTTGTGGGTTGCTATTGTCAACTGCAATTTCATGTCTAAGTTGGGATTTCAGCCAGCTTCAGCTTTTTTGGGTTCCTGGCCCAGGTTGTGTGTAGTTATTGGAATGTTAGATAGATAAGTGTCTAGGAACTCAGAATGTGAAAATGCTGAACTACCATGGAGTGCATGCTGAACTACCATGGAGTCAGCAGTTCCCGCTCAGTTGTTCCCAGCTCCTCTTGGATCCCGGATCCAGCTCTGATCTGCTCCAACCAGGCATTACTGCTCTGTCTCCAGAAGCCCAAATGCTCAGCCCCATTTCTGTTATAATTTCACACCCCATTTCACACATCCTCCGCCTGATCTTCACTCTCCACTGTGCCCAGTTTTCCTGGCTCTTTCTCACAAGTCTTGTTGAACATTGAGGTACCAGCAGACAAAGGGAAACAGAGCAAGCTCCTATTTCCCATCCTCCACCAAAATTGTCCACATCGTGTCATTGTTTCAGTAATGCCCACTCCAGAATGAGTGAGTGAGTGCATGAACTTCCTACCACCTTCACATGCTACACTTGCTGTTTCTGAGCTGCAGAGAACATTGCAAACTCCAGAGGTGCTCCACCCCACTGGGTTCTACCCACTGCCCGCCTTTTGTGGACTTCCTGTAGGGGCCATTTCGAATATTTTCCAGAGATAAGGGTTATGCATCTCCTGAGGGCCAAGGGCTTGTGAGAGTTGAGGGAAAAGGCAGGGGAACACACGGTCACAGCTGTTCAGACCTTCCCAGGCTTTTTCTTCTGTCACTTCTAGTTTCTGCTCTGATCAGGACCCGTCCCACTTCTAAGACTCTTTTTCAGGACAGCCTCCCATGTAATTATGCTTCATTCTATGCTCAGTGCTGGGCTACAGAAATGTACATGCCCCACACCTACCCCCAGCGATTTACATGTCTGCAGTGATACTGGACAGGTAAACAGGTGAAGAGCAGGGAGCCCTGGAAATGCACACGTGGGAGGAAAGGGGGTGCCAGACAAGGCTGCTTAGAGAAGTGACATCTCAGCTGAGACCTGCAGAATGAATAGGTCAGAGGAGAGGGGCAGGGACTGAATGTTGCAAGCAGTGGCGGAAGGTGTGGAAGGCAGGAGACAGGAAGTGGTGGTCATGGTGAGGAGGCGGAAGGGCTGAGAAGGGGCCAGATTGTACGGGGCCTTGGCAGCAGTGTTGGGAGTCTGGACAGCATTCCTTGGTGCCCGTCAAAAGCAAAATACTGGGCTGGCTGTGAGACTGACGTAGGACACAGTTATTATTGCACGCAAGATTTTGTGAACAGAAAAATATCTGCCAAATTCCTAACAAAGTCATATTCTGGTAGTATTAAAATTCCAGCACATTTCTTAAAGAATTTTTCTTTGGCTCTTAGAAAGGTTTCGGTGACAAGATTGAAGGTTCCAACAGATACAAGTGAGAATAGGAGAAAGATAAGTTGTGCCTCTTGCCCTGGAGTGTGTGTCATCTAGTTGGCGTGACAAGAATAAGTACATCCTATAAATAATTACAAAGCTCCGCTTCATTAGCTGCAGGTTGTTTATGTATAAATTGACTGTCAAGGGTGGCTAAAGAGGAATTATCAGGGCTGGCCAGTGAGAGCTGGTAACACCAAGGTGAAGGGTTCAGATCTCCCTACCAGCCAGATTTCAAGAAAGACAAAAACAGAAACAGAAATTATTGAAGAAGAGTTCAGGGAAGGCTTGCTGGGCGGAAGGTGAGCCTAGGGACTGGCCCAGAGAGGGCGCAAAGGCAGAGCCTATGCTAAGGCGCTGATCCTTTGCTGTGCACTGGGGCTGGAACCTGGGCTTTGAATTGCACAATAACCAGCGAGGCCGTTGTGGTTAGTGGGGAGAGTCAGGAACTCCAGGCTGAACCACCTGAATTTAAGGTAGAGTCTGGCAGAATGCATTCATTCCTGTGTGAAATGCCCCTAACTGGAGTTTTCTCTCTAACTGCTTACCTGATATATCTACTTGGTTTTCTTGTTTCCTTTCCTCCCTCCTTTCCTTCCTTTCTTTCTTTCATTATTGTTTTCCTTCCTTCCTTCCTTCCTTCCTTCCTTCCTTCCTTCCTTCCTTCCTTCCTT
>NW_007728273.1:402117-402652 GCF_000696425.1 Galeopterus variegatus | reverse complement strand
TATTTTGAATATATCCTCCCATTCCTTTCTGGCTTTTAGGGTTTGTGATGAAAAGTCTGATCTTAGCCTGACTGGGGCTCCCTTATAGGTGATTTGACACTTCTCTCTTGCAGTTCTTAAAATTCTCCCTTTGTCTTTGAGTCTTGCCAATTTGACTATAACGTGTCTTGGAGAAGACCTTTTTGGGTTGAATACGTTTGGAGATCGTTGAGCTTCCTGGATGTGAATGTCTGTGATTTTTCCTATACCTGGGAAGTTTTCCGCCACTATTTTGTTGAATATGTTTTCAATGCAATTTCCTTTTCCCTCCCCTTTTGGGATACCCATGACTTGGGTATTTGAGCACTTAATGTTGTCTGATATCTCTCTCAGATTTTCTTCAATGCCTTTGATTCTTTTTTCTTTTTTTTTTTGTCTGCTTTTCTTATTTCAAACAGCCCATCTTCAAGTTCAGAGGTTCTCTCTTCAACTTTGACAAGCCTGCTGGTTAAACCCTCCATTGTGTTTTTTATTTCGCCAAATAGCTTCTTCAGTT